>NC_036653.1:6425203-6518144 GCF_002806865.2 Cucurbita pepo subsp. pepo
CAAAAGTGACACGTGGCGGCGTCGGAGCGTCGACTATGAACATTTTTTTTTTGTCAATAAAGTTGTTGCATTGCCTCCTTTATCAGAAATTCATTTTGTTCGGAAAAAAAAACTGAAATCCATGTGGGAAAAATTATCTCGGATGAATTCTTGTTACGCAGGAATGGACTGTGAGTTAGCGGAAATTTGCAGTAGAGAAATCGGTACTGCTCGATCAAGAAACTTCTCTCGCAGATTCAGTGCTTCCGAGGTTCTTGAGATTTCTATGTTCAAAATTCTGATCCGATTTTCCCGTTTTGTTTTCAATACCTTGAAAGTGGAATCAATTCATTCAGTTGTAGCTAAATTTTGAATTCCGAGTAATTAGGTCACTTTGTTCTTCAGTTTTCTTCTTCATTTTGCTTCGCCGATTAGTGCAACAACATATCTTATTTACTGAACTTGATGCAGATTATTGTAAAGCAACTGAATCTTGAGAAGAAGTTAAATGGTCACGATGGCTGTGTAAACGCTGTAGAGTTTAACTCGACTGGCGATCTTCTCGTGTCCGGTTCCGATGACTGTAAAGTTATACTATGGGATTGGGCAAGAAATTCCGAGAGGTTTTCGTATCCTTCTGGTCACCTCGACAACATATTCCAGACCAAAATTATGCCATTCACTAATGATCAGAAAATAGTTACTTCGGCTGCAGATGGAAAGGTGATTTTGCATAATATGAAGTGATATATCCTGCCATTCATAACTCATTCGTTGTTGCTTGTGTAGCTGTGTTCATTGGTTTTACATTTTTTTTGAAAAAGAAGAGAGAAATTTTGCAAGGGGCTGGAATAATGTGGTGGGAGGTTTTATACCGATAGATGTATGTAATAGTCCAATGTCACCACTAGCAGATATTGTTCACTTTGGCTCACCATTAGCCTCATAGATTTTAAAACGCATCTTTCAGAGTTATATAATGGTGGGCTCCCAAGGGGAGTGGATTGAGAGATCTCACACTAGTTGGAGAGGAGAACGAAACATTCCTTGTAAGGGTGTGGAAACCTCTCCTGAGCAAACGTTTTTTAAAACTGTGAGGTTGACGGTGATATGTAAACGAGCTAAAACGGACATCGTCCGCTTGCGGTGGACTTGGACTGTTACAAATGGTATTAGAGCTAGACACCGCTTTGAAGGGGTAGATTGTGAGATCTCATATTAGTTGTAGAGGGGAACGAAGCTTAGCGTGTAAAAGAAACACAAACATTGTGGTTTAATGGTTTATCTAAGGATTTAGTGGGGAAGTCAATACAATGTGACGATTAATTGAATAACTTTTTCCAAGAAAAGGGCTTCTAATACTGAAGCTTTTGTTCATTTTAGCTCATTTTTCTGTCTGGCTTTGGCTTTATTGTCTTGAGCGCCTTCCATTCCCTTTGGCTGATGCTGATCAGTCTGTTGGGGGTTGTCAGGAGGGAGTCCCACTTGGCTAATTTAAGGAAAGATCATGGGTTTATAAGTAAGGAATACATCTCTATTGTAATAAAGCCTTTTGGGGAAGCCCAAAGCAAAGCCATGAGAGCTTATACTTAAAGTGGAGAATATCATACCGTTGTAGAGAGTTATGATTTCTAACACAGTCCTCATCAATATGCAACTACATTGTGTTTTTCTTTTCTTGCAGGTAAGACTTGGGCAAGTGTTGGATGATGGCAGAGTTGTTGCAAAAATGTTGGGGGAGCACCAAGGCTCTGTTCATGAGCTTGCTGTGGAGCCTGGAAGCCCACACATACTTTATAGCTGTGGTGAAGATGGTCTTGTGCAGCATGTAAGTAAGTCTGCTAAATGATTCTCTAATGAAGTTTTTGATTCCATTTATGATGTGGGCTGCCTTTATATTCCAATTTTCAGTTCGATTTACGCAATTCTTCTGCAATAAAACTTTTCTATTGCACCTCCTTTGCTGAAAGGAGCAAGCAGCCTCCTAAAGTTGTTGGACTGAATGCCATTGTAAATGACCCAAGAAATCCAAATTACTTTGCGTTGGGTGGTTCAGATGAATACGCACGCTTATACGATTTGAGAAACTGCGGCGGTGGTGCATTTTCGACGTCGAATAGAGTTCTTGATACTTTCTGCCCGCACCATTTGATCCAAACTAACAATTTCCATATCACGGGTTTGGCTTTCTCAAATTCAAGTGAGCTGCTAGTAACTTACAGTGATGAGCTTATTTATTTGTTTCATAAGAATATGGGGTTAGGCCCTTCACCATTGACTGTGTCATCTGAGAATTTGTTGCGGAAACTTAAACGGCCACAGGTTTACTCAGGACATAGAAATTCAGCAACAGTTAAAGGTGTGAATTTCTTTGGCCCAAATTCTGAATATGTTGTGAGTGGCTCTGATTGTGGTCATATATATATTTGGAAGAAGAAGGGAGCTGTGCTTGTGAAGTTAATGGTGGGTGATCGGAATGTTGTGAATCATATCGAGCCCCATCCACATTTGCCTATTCTTGCTACGTGTGGCATTGAAAAAAATGTGAAGATTTGGACTCCTATGGCTTGTGATGTTCCTCCATTGCCTGGTGACATTGAACAAGTAATATCTCACCTCTCTCATGTAGTCTCTATGGTTCATTTCGTTTCGTTCTCTCCGTTACTTTGAGTATATGTTAAACCATTGTTAAATCCATAAGCTTAAACTGAGTTTATGTTAAACGGTAAGATTCCACATCGGTTGGAGAGGGGAATGAAACATTCCTTAAAAGGGTGTGGAAATCTCTTCCTAGTAGACGCGTTTTAAAACCGTGAGGGAAAGTCCGATAGAACAATATTTACTAGCAGTGGATTTGGACTGTTATAAATGGTATTAGAGCTAGGCACCGAGTGGTTTGCCAGCAAGGACACTGGGTCTCCAAGGGGGTGGATTGTGAAATCCAACATCGGTTGGAGAGGGGAACGGAGCATTCTTTAAAAGGGTGTGGAAACCTCTTCTTAGTAGACGCGTTTTAAAACCTTGAGGAGAAGTCTAGGAAAGCCCAATGTGGACAATATCTGCTAGCGGTGGACTTGGGTTGTTACAAATTGTGTCCAGGTATCGAGTGGTGTGCCAGCGAGGACACTGGGCCCCCAAGGGTGGTGGATTGTGAGATCCCACATTGGTTGGAGATGGGAACGAAGTATTCTTTAAAAGGGTGTGGAAACCTCTCCCTAGTAGATGCGTTTTAAAACCTTGAGGGGAAGCCCAATGAGGACAATGTCTGCTAGTGGTGGACTTAGGCTGTTACCAAATGGTATCAGAGCCAGGTATCGAGCAGTGTGCCAGTGAGGACGTTGGGTCCCCAAGGGGGGTGGATTGTGAGATCCCACATCGGTTGGAGAGGGGAACGAAGTATTCCTTAAAAGGGTGTGAAAACCTCTCCCTAGTAGACGCGTTTTAAAACCTTGAGGGGAAGCCCAATGAGGACAATGTCTGCTAGTGGTGGACTTAGGCTGTTACCAAATGGTATCAGAGCCAGGTATCGAGCAGTGTGCCAGTGAGGACGTTGGGTCCCCAAGGGGGGTGGATTGTGAGATCCCACATCGGTTGGAGAGGGGAACGAAGTATTCCTTAAAAGGGTGTGAAAACCTCTCCCTAGTAGACGCGTTTTAAAACCTTGAGGGGAAGCCCAATGAGGACAATGTCTGCTAGTGGTGGACTTAGGCTGTTACAAATGGTATCAGAGCCAGGCACCGAGCAGTGTGCTAGCGAGGACACTAGGTCCCCAAGGGGGGTGGATTGTGAGATCCTACATTGGTTGGAGAGGGGAACAAAGCATTCCTTAAAAGGGTATGAAGGCCTCTCCCTAGTAGACCTGTTTTAAAACCTTGAAGGGAAGCGCAGAAGGGAAAGTTCAATGAGGACAATATCTGCTAGAAGTGGACTTGGACGGTTACAAATGGTGTCAGAGCTAGGCACTGAGTGGTGTGTCAGCAAGGACATTGGACTCCCAAGGGGGGTGGATTGTGAGATCTCACATCAGTTGGAGAGGGAAATGAAACATTCCTTAAAAGGGTGTGAAAATCTCTTCCTAGTAGACGCATTTTAAAACTTTGAAAGGAAAACCCAAAAAGGACAATATCGCAGTGTACGGTATACTTGAGTTGTTACATAAACCATTGCTAAACCCAAAAGCTTAAACCCGGATGTGCGGCAGAATATTTAATCTTGTATGAATATTCTTCTTAACACCCTCTAAATTACTTATTCCTTAAGAACTAAGAACTTCTTTTTCTCATTACTACACATGCATGGTTGACCAGATAATGGAGTCCAATAGGCAAGGAAGGGAAGACCACTCGAGGGTGACCCTTACTCCCGACGTTATCATGCATGTCCTGCGCCTGCAAAGAAGGCAAGCATCTGCATTTACCGAACGAAGATACAGCGCAGGCGATATCGGCAGCGATGAAGACAATGAATGGGAAGCTCAGAATCTGGAGTTCCTTGATGGTAATGTTTCTTTTGAAGAAGATTCAACAGAATATTCATCTGACTGTAACATCAGCTAGCATTCCTCCACATTATGATGAACCAACTGCTGCCTTCCTTTTATCAGCTTTTCATTGCAAATTTTGCATCACAGCTCATTAGATACAGTGGTTTACTCAATAAGTTGTGATTCTTCTGTTTCTTTCTCTCCTTTTTTTTACTGGAGTTAACAACATGACATGTCAAAGAGTCTAGAAGAGTTGTGTAGTGATCGAAGAAATAAACCTCGCATCAAAACGTGCGAGGCTGAAATGTAGTTTGGACGAGTATTGATCTACTCTTGAAACACTAATGTTATACTTTATATGAATTTTGAACGAGTGTTCGATGAATTATGTATATGTCAATGATATGCTTGAAGCTGGATGTTTATACACCACTAATGTTGTATTTGAAATTGCATTTAAAACGGTGTAATGAGAATGAACAATTCACACGAGATTTTGAACCAGCGTCTATGTAACATCTCAAGTACATCGTTAGTAAATTTGTCCGCTTTGGCCGGTCGCGTATCGCCGTCAGTCTTACTGTTTAGCTTTACTGTTTTAAAACGCGTTTGTTCGGGAACGATTTCTACCCCTTATAAGGAATACTTCGTTTTTCTACACCCTTATAAGGAATACTTCTTTCTCTTCGATGTAGGACCTCATAATTCACCCCCCTTGGGGGCTAGTGTCCTTGTCCCTCTTGGGGTCAGCGTCCTCACTAACACACTTATAAGAAATACTTTGTTCTCTTCGATGTAGGATCTCATATTTCATCCCTTGGGGGCCAGTGTTTTTGTCTTCCTTGGGGTCAGTGTCATCACTAACACAGCGTTCTATATCTGGCTCGGATTTCATTTGTATTAATAGTTCAAGTCTACTGCTAGCTGATACAGTCTATTATATATCACTGTCAATACGATTTGAATTAAGGATGAAACAAATTATCCATTTATTTTTATTTTTAATAAAGAATAAAAATAAATAAATTCTTGAAAAATGGTTTAAAAAAAGTATGCGAAATGAATCACTGTTTCTTATAATCAAAATTTCATCTCAACGACAAATCATGGTGCTCATCCACTGTGTTTCCTTCCGTTTTGGCGCCATTTCAACTGCTTACCAGGCGTCGGATCAACCATTCTAGGGTTTCGCCTTGGGCGGGAAAGCAAAGAACGGAGCCAGATAGCATGATTTGACGTAAAGATTCAAGGCGATAGAATGGCGAACAAATTAATTAATCAGATGGGATTACCCAGATCGATAGCTAACATTTTCGCAGCGCGAAATATTAACACAGCCAAGGTAATGATGGAACTTTGGAATTTCGTGATTCCTCACCATTAATTTGTCGATTTGTTCTTCCAGTTCGTGTTTAATACGCCGTAGGAACCGAAGTGGAGCCTTTACATCATGTAGTTCAGATGACCACTCATTGGAAGTCCTTTGTATGGAAATTGAACCACTGCAATGGTTCTTAATTTAGAGGCAGTTCATAATGTCACGTATTGAATGATCTGTAGCCTATTTGAGCCTATAGAAAATGTTTTTTCTGCAGTATCAGTATATTTAATTTGTTTCAGGAAGCTTTATCCTTAACTGAGTTTGAGTTGATGGAGTTATTGGACGTGGGATTGTCGGAAGTTGCATCTGCAGTTGCACACATTAGTGAAATTGCTTCTCCTCCTTATCAGACCGTAAGCATTCAGTTGATTCTGTTTAATTGGTTGATTTTAGAAGTGATGTTCTTGTGGCGCCTGCAGGTGCTTTCTTTGATGGAGCAAAGACTTCAAAACGAGCATTTAGCTGGCCATCTTTCCACATGTTTAAAAGGTTTAGATGAGGCCTTATTTGGTGGGATACCATTTGGTGTTTTGACAGAACTTGTTGGTCCTGCTGGAATTGGCAAGACGCAAGTGTGATTCTTTCCTACTTTTCCGGTTTGATAATAATCTAAATTTTATATCTGAAATTTTTTACTGATTGGTGTATCAATTGAGAATCTATGATTGCGTTGAAGGGGAAGTATTTTTTACTAATTTCGACTCGCTACTTGATGAATTTCAGTTTTGCTTGAAACTCTCCTTCTTAGCTGCTCTGCCACCGAGCTACGGAGGTTTAGCTGGCCGTGTCATATATATTGATGTGGAATCTAAGTTTAGTTCCAGAAGGTATTTTAAGTACCCCATGCTACTGGTTATTTCTATATTTGTGTAATGGATTGTGAAATCCCATGTCGGTTGGAGAGGAGAATGAAACATTCATGATAAAGGTGTGGAAACTTCTCCCTAGTAGACACGTATTAAAGCCATGAGGCTGACGGCGATACTTAATGGGCCAAGACGGACAATATCTCCTAGCAGTGGACTTGGGTTGTTACAAATGGTATCAAAGCCAGACACTGGACAGTGTGCCAGCAACGACGCTGGAACCCCAAGGGGGGTGGATTGTGAGATCCCATGTCGGTTGGAGAGGAGAACGAAGTATTCCTTATAAGGGTGTGGAAACCTCTCCCTAGCATATGCGTATTAAAATCGTGAGACTGACGGCGATACGTAACGGACCAAGGCAGACAATATTTGCTAATAGTAGACTTGGGATGTTACATGGGTACATTACTCTTGTGCTTTTTCTCCCTGTTTTTCTCTCCAGGATGATTGAAATTGGCATGAGAAGCTTTCCTGATGTATTTCAGAAGAAAGACATGGCAAAAGAGGTATTAAAATAATAAATATTCTCTTCTTTTAAAATTTTAATTTATAGTACATAAGATGGATCGTGCTCAATTTACATTCCAGATGGCTGGTAGGATCCTTGTTTTGCGGCCAGCATCACTTTCTGAATTCACTGAGAGGTTTGGATCAAAGTCAAAGACATGTTATTTGGCCTAGCCATGTCATTGATAGATGAGGAAAAAAAAAAAAATGCTCAACTCATTTGTGACGACATTTTCAATATCTGCCATGATAAGACGAGTTTCTGCTGTCTGTTTCCTTTCCAGTTTGCACAAAATCAAGGTTTCACTTCTTGAGCAAGAAATAAAGCTAGTAATCATTGATAGCATGGCTGCCCTTATTACTGGGTAACTCACCTTTTTTTTTTATCTCATGATGTACTCTACCTTCTGTTCAAATGAGGCTTCTATGCGTAGCTTCAGTTGGGGTCTCATTGATATGTCTTTACGTAGCTTCAGTTTTACACCAGTGTAGGTTTCTTCAATAGATTTTTCTGTTTATTCAGTTTTGCAGAGTTCAATCAAGAGTCCTATAGTTATGCGTAACTCTTTTAAAATTTTAGCGAAATACTATTTTTTAGAAAATGTTCTTGAAAAATGAGTAAACTAGCTTCAATTTTTTATAAACAAAATAATTTTGAAATGGGCCAAAGTTTTCAAATCTCAGCTTTGATCTGTTGTGCTATAATATATTTTTGAAGAGAAGTCTTCATGTTATTTGAAACGAAACGATATTGGGTTAAGAATGGATGTTCATAGTGTGCATTTCTGTCGATTTCTTTCTGATGCTTCAAGAAAATGGTTCTTTTTCCAGAGAATATGAGCAAGGGGCACCCAAACAGCATTCATTGGGTTGGCATATTTCGTTTATCAAGTGAGATTTACTTTCACTTTACTTACTCCAGTTGGGTTTTGTTGTGTTTGGTAACTGTTCCATTTATCTTCTGAGTGTTGTCATTTGATTTCCCACCATCTCAGGTCAATTGCTGAGTTTGCACGAATTCCAATTGTCGTGACAAACCAAGTAAGATCCCGGAACAGGAATGAGGTCTCCCATTATTCTTTTCAAGGTAGGGTGATATTGCTATTCTGAAAATTTATAAAATTTGTTTACTTACTATAGCTTCTCTGTTGCAGGATTGAGCAGCAGTGAAATTCAAGAATGTTCTTCAGGATATGATTCTCATCTTGTTGCTGCCTTGGGAGTTCATTGGGCTCATTCTGTGACAATCCGTTTGGTGCTTGAAGCAAAATCTGGTTGGTACCCTTTTACTGATTGTTGCCTTATAGCTGACATAATGGACAAAATTACACTTATTGTGAGATCCCACATCGGTGGGCTCAGGCTGTTACACTTGTAGTGCCGGTAGAGTTGATGGATCATCATCTTACCGATATTTTCTCGACTTGTTTCACTCTTAAACGAAAAGGGGACAGTCAAAATTAGAGTTTCTTCTAACAAGTGTTTCATAACTCATCATTTCCGTCCTCCTCCTATAGGTCAGAGGTTTATAAAGCTTGCAAAGTCTCCCATGTCTCCACCTCTAGCTTTCCCATTCAGCATAACCTCATCCGGAATTTCCTTGCTGAGCGACAATGGAAAAGAACTGAGTGGAGCAGAGATCAACGAGATTCACTGCCAAGGTTAATAATACCAACATAAACACGCCTTCTCTTCATTTTCCTATTCTATCGGTCAACGGTCTGGTTGACTTAAGTTAGAAGCTCGATTACACTTAAAACATTTATGACATTTATCAAAACGTTCTAACCTGATCTTACAAATTCGGTATCATTGCCTGGGTGATGTTAATTGAGTTACCTCCTAACCTCATTGTCTGAAAATTATCCACCAAGTATGCTACGAGAAGTTGATGCTTTTAGTTGTATTTTATTCCACTATTCAGTCTAACACAGAGTTTCTTTTTTGCTTTTATATCTTTTAGTCATTTGATTTTACGACATTAATGCAGGACACAGTGACATTATCAGCTATCAATTAGGAAAGCAGCAGTGACCATTGCCACTGACATGCGAATACAATTGCTAAAAACTCAGTCTTCTCATACGTATACGAGACTTATGCTGACTCGATGGTTTCCTGTTGTGAGTGGTCGGTTATTAAGGAAATAGTTGATTAATTCCCAATTATTATTTTCATTGTAGTTTCTTATGCAATTTTAACATTTGACATTGATTTCTTGAGAATCCATGATTTATTCTACCATTTTCTTTTCGTTCAGGCTACGTTTACAGGATAGCTTAGAACTAACCAGCAGAACATGGAAGATCAAGGCTGCGGATGACTCCTGTTGGGAGGAATTGCATACCTTAATTTCTTTAGTGATAAAAAAGTGTGGAAAGTACAGATAGGACTTTAGTTTCTTAGTGATAAAAATGTTTAGAAAGTACAGATAGATCGTCATTTTGATACATTTAAATGTTAGAACAAGGTTGACTTGAATTTGGACGTCCTTCATTGAGATCCTAATTGGTACGATGGTACGTCGTGGCATTTACGTATATCCATTGAAGCTCTATAGGTTATGGAATATATCCCTGAATTGTTGCCTCGAAATTTTTTAATGCTGCACTTTCTTCTGATTATTATCTTGATGGTGAAGGTCCCAACACGGTGGTTATTCTTAGGCCCCTGAAGGTGGTGACTATCCATTTAGAGGATGAATCTTGCATTCTCTATCAAAAGTTCTGTTAATGCATCAAATCAATGTGGTAGACTAATGTTTCAAAGATTGCAAAACACCAAATTCTGGATCTCTTGGAACAACGGTATCAAAACCATGGAATTTGTGTTATGTTCTGAACAGGTACGGAGTAATGCATTTTATGATCTCAAGCGTGTTTCATCATTCCAAACTTTCAAGTACAGCAAGCTCGGGAAGGTAAAAAAAGAGTTAACCCGAAGGTTCGTATTCGACGTTACATCCTGTCGTGAGACTTGATCTGCTGGAGTAAAAATTGAAACCTGAAGTTGATTTATGTTTTATATTTCAGGGTTTTCTATCAAGGAAGATTGGTTGCTGGAAGATGGAGCGAATTCTCCTGAACCTGTTTATGGGCATTTTTGCAAGTGGTTAGCTGAAAGAAGGCAATCTCAATACTGGCCAACTAAGGAAGGTGGTTTGCTCAAACACTTCTCATTTTAAAAAATTGCTGAGATGTTTGCTCATAAATTATGCTCTTTCTAGTAGATTCCCCATTCTCATTAGTTTATTTAATTGTGGGTGATTTAACTACTCCTAGTCACTTTGTATATTATATCTGAGAACCTAATCGAGATCCACCAATTATCTTTAACTTTGAAAAATGAAGGATTAAAGAATGCAGCAACTTATCGAATCCTTAGACAGAGGAAATCTGTGAGATCCCATGTCGATTAGAGAGAGGAAAGAGTGCCAGTGAGGACGCTGGACTCCGAAGGTGGGTAGATTGTGAGATCTTACCTCGATTGGAGAGGGGAACAAGTGTCAGTGAGGACGCTGGACCTCGAAGGGGGTGGATTGTGAGATCCCACATAAGCTTGGGGAAGAGAACGAAACATTCTTTATATAGATGTGGAAACCTCCCCTCCCCTAGTAGACGCGTTTTAAAAACTTTGAGGAGAAGTTCGAAAGAAAAATCTCAAAGAGGACAATATCTACAAGCGGTGAACTTGGATACTAAGCAACAGAAACAAACAAACAAAGAAAAGCAAAGCTGTTAAAACATAGAACTTTGGATGGAGCCAACCAGTTAGAAACAGCTTCAAACCTGGTCCTTTACAATGCAAATAAAATCCTGTTGGTTGTGGAAAGTTTTAAGTTATTATTGACTGTCTCTTGACCATAGTTTGCTTTGGACATAATCTTGAAAGAAAAAAAAAGAAGAACAAAATATGCTTTATATGATAGGATTCATGTTGGTTGGTGTGACAAACTGACAATGCCATCAAAGCACGAGCCTTTTAGATAAACTCAAAACCTTCAAATGGAAGAATGAATGACACACATATTAATCAAAGCCCTACCTGCTGTTTACCTGTTTCATTGCTTTTAAAACACTATTCACTTAGGGGGCCAGAAGAAAACACCCAAGAATAAAATCTCTTAAAGAAATTCCTGATTCTTTTTTTCTTTTTTTTTTTGTTCTTTTTTTTTTTAACAACAAATGGTTTTGTTTTGTTATGTTTTGTTATGTTTTGTTTTGTTATGTTTTGTTATGTTTTGTTTTGTTTTAGCCCCAAGTACACACATAAAGCACTTGAAATCCCTCCTCCAGTGGTTTATTTAACAAAGAAAAGGTGGTTTTGAGATTGTGGGCAGTCCCAACATTGACATTTTCTTTTCTTAAAACTTGTTTTTTTAAGGTTTCATGCTCTTTTCTGGCTTTTGTCCATTTTTATAGGATCCTATGGACTCATTATCCTCTCTCTCTCTCTCTTGCCGGTTGTGTATTTTTATTTTGCCGCGCCAGCAGTTGAGGTATTTTTTAATGCTTAATGGATGTCTGGCTTTTATGCTGTTTCTAATAAATTAGTGAAAGCACAGGTTAGTCTGACTAATACATTGAACTTGAACTTGCCGACCGTTAGCAAATATTATCTTCTTTGAGTTTTTCTCTTCTTGGCTTTCCCTTCAGATTTTAAAATGTTGCTGGGAGGTTTTCACACCCTTATAAGTAATGCTTCGTTCCCCTCTCTAACAAATGTAGGATCTCACAATCCACCCTCTTGGTGGCCCAGCGAGGTATCAGAACAACACAAACCCACCGCTAGCAGATATTGTTCTTTTTGGGCTTTTGCTTCCAGACTTTCCTTAAATGTTTCCATATCATTATAAAGAATATTTTGTTCGTCTCTCCAACCTAAGATCTCAAATTTCTGCATCTAGTTTGATCCAATATTGAATTTAGCAGGTCGGTTTTTATATGAAAATTGGTCAACAAAAATATTCTTATGAACATCTCATCTCGTGAAAATAAATCATGGGAAATTTGTGAGTTTTAAAAAATTGAATTAGTGAATTTTGAGATATCTTTATTTTTGTTTTAGGATTTAATAACGAATTTTGAGTTTGATTTATTTATTTGAGAAATAAATTCCATTACTTACTATTAATATTGATGTTAGAAGTGCAATATTCAAATATTATGTTCATCTTATTTTTAATTCATTAATTAATGCATTACACGTACGAAGTGCGTTGTTTATTTGTTGTTAATTATTGACTTTATCCATTGGAATTAAATCGAAGGACTTTTACGAATTTAAAATACGGTTGTGATTCATGTGAAGATTATCTCTACAATATACTTTTATACAAATGTCTAATTAAAAAATTCCAAAAAATAGAGGACCATATGATTATTAAATATTTATAATATATTGTAAAATAATATTTATACTAACTTTATAGCATAAAATATGTTCATAAATTAATAATATTTAATTGATAACTATTTTTATAGTTTATAAATATATTTTTAATCATTATTTAAATTAAAAAAAAATACATCAATAGATTATTAAATCCAAATATATTATTAATGTAGTAATTCAATATTAAATAAATTTTAAATAACTTAGTTTATAGTTATATAAAAAAATAAAAAAAAAAAGATAGAAATATGAATAAAATTTATTAATTTATTATAAATAATTAAATAAATAAAAGTACAAGAAATATATCCGACGATTCCTCGTTTAGTTGGTATACGATAATCCTGACAGACCAATAATTCAGACTCTCACCCAAAAATAGATAATTAAGGGAAAAAAAAAAAAAAAAAAAAAAAATGAAAGGTCAACATCGTAATTTCACAGAGTAAAAGGAAGATTATGAAGAGTAGTGTACAAGAACAACCATTGATCATATCATACCTATTACCAATAATTGAGTTTTAGAGAGAGAGAGAGAACAAATAATAAAATATTATTATTTAATAAAATATTATTAAAAAAAACAGATCGTTTCACAAAACGAAACGTTTAAAATATTATAAAATTTACTTTGTATGAATGGATACAGCACGTCCACGTCGACAAGTTTCCAATAACCTTGCCGACAATTTGCTCCCCATTAAAATAATTCCAAAAAATTCATTCCACCCCATATTCTATTCTACTCGCCTTTCCCAAAATATCCTTACATTCCAATATTTTAAATTACCGATGTTTCTATTTTCTATTTTTTTAAAAAAATTTAATATAATTAAATTTTATATTTTATATTTATTTATATAAATAAGGCCAAAAATTTATACTAATAAACACGAATGAACGTCCAAACCTCCATTGAAACATACTTGAGTTGAATTTATTTATTTTTTACACAACTATCAACTTTAATTTTTTTATTTTTTATTTACTTGTAAATTTAATAGATATAATAATAATAATACTAATTATATTGATAGTCTAATGCGAGTAGGATTACATTTATCTCATTTAATTAAACGGTATAATTTGAGCTAAAATAGGTGTGGATTAAGTTGGTAATTAAGCACTTTTTTTCTATTAATTAAATAATTTAACACTTAAAAAGATAAGATTTGAATATCTAAACTTTCATATATTATCATATTATCACTTTATTGATGTATGATTTGTTGATGTTTAGTTAGGTTTATTTATTATAATTATTATTAGTTTATTTAATTATTATTATTATTATTACTACCGTTATTTTATGTATACTCTAAATCTGTCTATTTGATTTTGGCTAACTACTTTTGACGTGGTTGGTTCATCGGATTCATTTATTTTTAAAATAATAATAATATCAAATTTATTTAGTCATAATCTATATCATATTCACATTTGTGACGTTATGTTGCTATTTTTATATTTTCTCGATTTTTCTTACTTTATAATAGAAATGTCGACATCTCTTATTGCGATATCTAAGTCGAAACTACCTCCAAATAAGAATTCAACTTTATATACATTCATAATAATAATAATTATTATTTAATTATATATATATATATATATATATATATATATATATATATTAAAGAACTAGTATTAAAAGTCGTGCATGTTTCATATTCTTTGTTTTATTTTCAACTAAAATAACTTTAAGAACACAAATCGGTTACGTTTTATGGCAATGTGACCTATATGGATCAGGATCTCATGTATTTATAGATGTGTATAATGAGCATTACATTGTATCAAAAGAAATCAAAGATTTGGTAACAGACAGTAAATTATATATTTTCCTTGATTCATGGTAACAAACCAGTAAATCAGTAGATTATTATGTACAAACATGATCTACAAGATCATAGATTTGTTAACAACGGAAAAAAAATAGATTCTCCTTGATTCAGGTTAACAAACAAGTAAATCAGTAAATTATCTTTACAGACATGATCTATTATACGTTTAACACGGACGATGTACTACTAAGTTCAGATTGCCCCTAAAACTGCTAAAAGAATGAGCAGTCACCTTAGTCAATTGGATTTTATTTTATTTTTATTTATTTATTTATTTATTTTTTTTTTGAAGAATTTTCTTTTTATTTTCGACGATATTTGTTTGAATATTTTCAAATCACATGTTCAAAGATCTTGTCGTTTTTCTCTTGCAATATATATATATATATATATATATATATAATAAAATAAATAAAAAATAAAAATCTCCAGAAAAAAAAAAAAAAAAAAAAAAAAAAAAAAAAAAAAAAAAAAAANGTTTATAGAAAACCCCTCAGGCTTCTAAAAGGACCAATAATAATTTAATAATTCATTTAAATTTTATAAAAACGTTGTAATTATTATAGATTTTTATATTATTAATTATTGTTATTATTATCGTAATTTACTTTTTCCATACAATCTTAAAGTAAATTAAAAAATGGGGCATAAATTTTTTATTTAATTTAGAGGCAAATGGTGAGATTATGCCTCAATTATAGAGATTAATTAAATATTTTAAAAGCTATGGTCCATATTTAAATTAAATTCAAATTATAAATACTACATTCATAATTTAACATAATTTATATAATTATTCTAAAACAAATCTAATTTTTCCTAATTAATTTTATTTTTAAAAAATATTTTCATCGTCACCATATTATGTGATATATTTTATTAATCCGACCACAAATATCAATTAACGATTTGATTTATTACAGTGAAATTTAATTTTTTTTCTCAGTTAATTATAATATAATTAATAAAGCCATTTGTAAGATTAATTACAATTATAGAGATTAATTAGAAATTTTTAAAAAGTTGTGGTCCAAATTTAAATTAAACTTAAATTATAGATATATTGATAATTTAACGTCATTTAATTAGTGGTACTAAAAAACCTAATTTATATAATTGAAAACCAAAAAAGAAATTCATTTATCTTTTTATAATTGAGTTCAAATTAAAGTTAATATTATAATGATTAAAAATTTTATTCTGCCAATATATCCTTTGTTTTCTATGTCAAATCATGATTTTTTTTTTTAATTTAAAAAAATTCAAAATATGGAGGACGACATTTGTTCTAATCCGACAAACAAGTAAGTCGGGTGGGATTTGGACTTCGCGAACAATATTACATACGCTCAAACTTCGAGTCATGTTTGAGATAAATATTTTTTAAGAATACGTTTAAAAATAATTTTAAATAAAACAATATTATATGCTAAAAACGAATAAGCAACAACTATGACTTTGATAGCATATAACCCGGTAGTACTTGATAGTACATTTTGGGACATTTTAATCTTAACAAGTATAGACATGATTTTGATGACCAGTCATACACTCTCGTATTGACATACCAAGAATAGCAAAAGACTATCTAACATGAAGCACAAGTAAAACGGAGTTTGAAACAGGCATGCAACCATAGACAACATGTCTTGGACAAACATGACTGTAATATCTAGTATGCAGCCAACACGCCTTAGATAAGCATGATCGTGACACAAGATCGTTATTTTCTCTAATATATATATATATATATATATATATATATATATATATATATATATTTTTGGGTTATATTATCAAATTTCTATATGATTTGATTTTAATTTGAATTTTTATAATATAATAAAATGTAAATTAAATGAAAAAACGAGCTAATCTTAAATATTTTTATTTTTTTATGAAAATAATTTATAGGAATATGTGAGATTTGATCTAATTACATAGATTAATTAAACCTTTAAAGCTCTGTGGTCCAAATTTAAAATAAACTCAAATTATTTATACTAAATTAAATCTTTTTTAGCTCAAATTATTTATACTAAATTAAATCTTTTTTTTAGCTGAGTAGATACTAAATTCATAATTTAACCTAATTTATATAATTGAAAATCAAAACAAAAAAATTATTTAAATCCTAACTCTTCTGACGTGGCTGATCTTGATTGGGCCGTCGAGCATAGCTGGAATTGGGATATTAAGATTACCTGCAACCGGCTAGGGCATGTTAAACGGTCGCAATCGGGACCTTCAGGTAGTGTGGGGTTGCTAAAATTAGAATAATTGATTTAGTAAAAGGTTTTAAGGCAACTGGATTACCTAATGGGGAAGATACACTACTAATTATGTCGCCTTTAATTTATCCACCTCTATTATTATTATTTTTTTCCCCTTTTCCCTGTACATTCACCGCCACGTGTCGGTCTCATCTCATTCATTTTCTTTTTCTTTTTCTTTTTCTTTTTTTTTCTGCAGATTAATAGGATGGGGCCCACAGCTAATTAAACTTCACATTTCCTTTATGAATGTGAGTACCAAAAAAGATATTAAAAGCCACTCTAAAATTACCATTAAATATTAACATTTATAATCTCCTCCCAAATTAATATCCTTTTTATTACTATAAAATATTTAAAGCATGAAGATCAATTTTTCAATTTTAAATATCATTATTATTTAATTTTAAATTTTATATTGGTACTTGCATATAAAGTTATTCAATTTAATCCATACATTCTTTTAAATTATTATTTTAATCATTAAACTAATATTTTTTTTTTTTTTTTTTTTTTTTTTTTTTTTTTTTTTTTTTTTTTTTTTTTTTTTTTTTTTTTTTTTNATATTAAAAGAAAGTAATGTAATTTAATATTTAAAAAATAAATAAAAGAAATAAGGTGAGAGGTAATTAGGTTGGTCAAGAATTACGGCAACGGGAAATTCTGAGCCGAAAAAACGTGATTTAGCTGTGGTCCTAGGAAAGTAAGGGCAGGGGGTAGGGCATGATGGGTTCGTTCCTAGTTCATGGTTCCAACTGTCTGTCACTGCCCGTTGCCCTTTTGCTCGTGCTTAATGGGGAACCCAACTACTAATTAATATGGTACTATAGGCATATAATATACAGCATTAAAAATTTAATTTATTTGATTTGATTTTTTATTATTATTATTTTTTAAATTAAGCATAAAAATATTACTCAAAATTTTATTTGTTTCTATATTTGTGGTCTATATTTTTTATAAAATTTTAACTATTTTTTTTAAATACATTTTATATTCGACTATAAACTCAAATATTTACCTATAAAATGTAAAAACTGTGATTTAAAAAATAGAGATGTTACCTTGTTCAGTTGAGGAAATTCTCTGTGTTAGACGAGGAATGGGAGAGGAAGTGGAGAACATTTTTTCTCCTTAGATATATGAGTCTGAAGATAGGATTATATTCTCCATCTCTGTCTCTATTCACCTAATATAAATATATTTTTTACTTGCATATAAATTTTTGTTGGCTATATAAAAATAAATAAATTAGTTAATTTAATAATAGTTTATACATTTTAGTAATGTCTTCGGCCAATTTTTAAAATTAGGTGATTATTATTATTATTATTTTGAGAGTTTATCGCTATTTAAAAAATTAGAAAAAAAAAACTTTTGTGTTTATGTTT
This sequence comes from Cucurbita pepo subsp. pepo, assembly GCF_002806865.2. NCBI lineage: Eukaryota > Viridiplantae > Streptophyta > Magnoliopsida > Cucurbitales > Cucurbitaceae > Cucurbita > Cucurbita pepo. The sequence continues at coordinate 6,443,322 of NC_036653.1, forward strand.
TTTGATTTATTGAAGTCTAACTATTACAAAAAATTATTAAAATACGTAAATTATTATTATTTTTAATTTACGTATTCAATTAATGAAGACATTAATATTGTTTACATTTTTTTTATTTTCAATTCATATAATTTAAGTCATAATAATAATAATAATTATTATTATTATTATTTTTTTTTTTTTGGGTCATAAAAAGTGTGTTTTTGTAATAATCGCGAAATAAAAATGAACGGTAATAGATGAGGTTGAGTATTAAGGATCGAACGGTCGTACACATACACACGACTGCTACGTGTTGATTGGTTGGATATGTATATATATATAGAAGGCTGTTCCCGTCTATGAAACACCGTGGAGAAGTGCGTTGCAAAATAGAGGATTATTACCTTGGCGATATTAAGAATCCACCGGTAACCGAATCAACCGGTGACTTGCCTTGACGAAAGAGAAGCAAAAAAATGTTTATATATATGCTGTTATTCCCTTTCTCTTAGAATGGGTCTGAAATGTTCCTTCACACGTCCCATCCGCTTCTTTCATCTTTCTCCGCCGTGGAATCACTTAGTTGCCAATAATTTTACACTTCTCCGGTGCCGGTATCTTCGCCGTCGGAATGCATAATGCTACGATCTCTCGAGATTTTTCCGCTTGATTCTCACTTTGAGTGTGCTTCTTGTTGTTTACTGTTCTGTTACGCCGGCGGCTGGAGAACGGTGGTGTTTCCGACTGGAATCCGAAGGGAAGAAGTTCGTAGTTTCCTGTTATGAAGATATTTTTTGTAGTTTTCTTCGCTTGATTGTGTTTTTTGTTTTTTTTTTTTTTTATCTAAAAAAACTTTATCCATTCAAATTGTTAGTACGATTAGCTGTTTTAGTCTTTTGTGGTCTCTGATAACGATTGATTCATACTGTTCGATCAAACATGGCGATCATTCTTGAATGTTGAATTGGATCGACTACCAAGGCGCGTGGTAGAAAAATCTGAATAGAATTCAGGATTGGAAGCTTTGTGGAGAGATTAGGAGAAGATGTTTGATCTTAATCTCAATGTCGACTCGCCTGATGCGACGCCGAATGAGGACTCTGTCCTGTTCTTTGAGAAGCTTCCTCAAGGCTCGGGGAATCAAATGGATGAATCAGGAACTTCCAATTCTTCGATTGTCAATGCGGATACCTCCAGCAATGGCGGCGATGACGACTCGTGCTCCACACGCGCCGGTGGCGAGCTCTTCATGATCAACTTCGGGATATTGAAGTCTGGAAGCGCGAACGACGTTGTCACGAAGGAGCTTTTTCCAATAGGTGGAACGGTGAATCCTGACTTTGGGATTCTTCAGGGGCATAACTCTGCCTCTTCTTCGTCAAATTCATCGAGGAAGAACTGGATCAACCTTGCGTTTGATCGAAGCGGATCAGCAGGGGAGGGGAGAATGATTCAACCGGTTCAGCCTCAGCCGGCGAAGAAGAGCAGGAGGGGACCGAGGTCTCGGAGCTCGCAGTACAGAGGCGTCACATTCTACCGGAGGACTGGGCGGTGGGAATCTCATATTTGGTGAGTGAATTTAATTGGATGCCTTCTTTAAAAAAATTGTTGAATCGTGTAATGGTTTGCGTTTGCCTCTTTTGTCAAATTCCAGTAGTCCTTCATTCACTCAATTAACTCGTCCTTCTGTTGAATTAGATTTCTTATTCACTCCGATGTATGCTTTATTAGTATATCTATTGTCTTAACTTCTTGTTTTTCAACTGTTCGCAGGGACTGTGGGAAGCAAGTCTATCTCGGTATGAATTTGACTCGATTACTTAACTGACTTCGATTTATGTTATTTATGGAAATATCTGTTCTCTACGGCATCTTCAGATTTTGTTATTTAAGGAAATTTTCATTAACATATTCCGTTGCGGCGAAATTCTGACGAAGTTATAATTCTTCGGTTCCTGTAGGTGGATTTGACACAGCACATTCAGCGGCGAGGTAATTTTCTATCATTGAGGAGATAACCCACACTTAATTCCTAGTTTGTGCAAAGAATTCGTGTTTGACTTTATGAAGTTTTCTAAATTTAGAGCATATGATCGAGCTGCTATCAAGTTCAGAGGGGTCGACGCTGACATTAATTTCATCCTTAGTGATTATGAGGAAGATCTGAAACAGGTTAACTAGAACGCCTTCTCTTTTTTCTTTCCTTTAACAAATCCGTTTCATCGTCTAACAATTTCCTGTATCCTTCAATAATATTCTCGAGCAGATGAAGAATTTAAGCAAGGAAGAGTTTGTTCACATACTTCGTCGCCAAAGCACTGGTTTCTCAAGAGGGAGCTCAAAATACAGAGGGGTTACACTGCACAAATGTGGCCGATGGGAAGCTAGAATGGGGCAGCTCCTTGGGAAAAAGTAAGCAATCATTTTCTGAAATTGAAACGCATGCTTTGTTTTGATCTTTAGTTAAGAAGCCTGTGAATTCGTAATGTAGCGAACTGAGACTTGGTTTCAAGTCTTTTCTCAATGGGTATTACTCGTTCTTTCCCCACTTGGGAAAATAGAAATCTAAGATGTGCCTATTTCAAGAAGAAATGGGATGGTGTTTTCATCACGGAGGTTACAATCCTTGCTGCAGGTATATATATCTCGGGCTATTCGACAGCGAGGTAGAAGCTGCAAGGTCTTAAAGCACCAATTTCACTCTACCTGAACTGATATTATTATCCTGAATTTTCAACCTCAATAGGCATCCAACCAACACGTCTCCCCTTTTCTTTTTCTGGAAATTAGGGCTTATGATAAGGCTGCCATCCAATGTAATGGGCGGGAGGCAGTGACCAACTTTGAGCCTAGCACGTACGGAGAAAGGGTTTCTGAGGGCAGCAGTGAAGGTACATTGCATACACTTATGTACGGGTGATCTGGTGGTTGCCACTATCATCTTTATAAACACTAGCAAGTTATCCCTCAATGGTATTTGATTGTTTTCAAATTCAAATATAGGTTGTCGGATCATGCTTGATTTGAATTTAGGGATTTCGCCCCTCTCAATTGACAACCGTCCAAAGGATAATGAGGGGCACCTGCAGTTCCAATCTGGTCCTTGTTATGCTAATGACATGAGCACGATGGTAACCATTAAACTATGATTATATTGTACACTGACAACTTTGTTTTGGGCTTTCCCAAAGGGCTTTATTAGATGTATTCTTTACTTATAAACTCATGATCATTCTCTAAATTAGTCACGCTCTTCATATAATGTTATAAACCTACTCTAAATCACATTTTGAATTGTTCATGTTGAAGATAGAGAGCAATGCTGATGCAGCAGTTGGCGATCCATCTTTGAAAGGGCCGGTAATGGCATCAGGGCATGTTTCCTTATGGAATGGTTTACAACAACCTTGCTTACTTCCCAGTGAGGTGAGGTTCATTGATGTGATTCTATTGTAAAACTTAGACTAATTTCCAAGTTCGATCAATTTTTGACAATCCAAACATTCAGATTATCTGACTATATCACATATCAGAGCAAAGAGGAGCTGAATTACATGGTTTTATTGAAATTTGAAGAGTGATTATCTAAACTTTGCTTACAGGAACGCGTGACAGAGAAGAGACATGCATTAGGTTCATCCCAAGGAGTCGTCCCCAACTGGGCATGGCAAATTCATAACCAGGTTAATGCCACCCAACTCCCATTGTTCTCTGCTGCAGCATCATCAGGATTCTCATTTTCAGCTATCCCGGCTGCCATCCTTCCACCGCGCCAACCGGGCTCGACCGCCCATAACCTCCATTTCACTTCGGCCAAAGCTTCCCCCAACTCCCCTCAGTTGAACTCACAACAGCCACCACCATAAATCCTTATTCTTCTACATTACAGAGTGAGTGACCAAAAGTAAAATAGTATCTTCTTTTTCATTTGTATGCCTTTTTTAAGTAATGATTGGCTTGATTTCTGACACTAAATAGCTCATTACAAAATGCTATGCTGCTTCATGTTCCTGTACCTGAAAACAAAAACATGATGCTAATATATCATATACGTACACGCTTGCATTCATTGCTTCATGTCTCAGTTTCTGTTTTTATGGTTAGTAGCCAATTCTTGCTTTTATGAACATATTTGCATTGTGAAATAGTTGGGAGTCCGGTAAGAACTTGAACATACTAATTTAGGGAACGATCATGTGTTTAATCAAGAAATACTATCTCCATTGTTATGAGGCCTTTTGGGAAAGCTCAAAAAGCAGAGTCATAAGAGCTTATGGTTAGAGTGAACAATATCGTACCATTGTGGAGAGTCCTGTTGGTCTAACCGAACAAAGATTCTTGCCCATATACCATATCCAATAGCCATAGGAGAGGAGTAGGAGCCCACCAACCCTTCCTTTTTGCCTATTGCCTTTTTTCCTTTTATTTGGTTACCTTTTTACCTCCTTTTCCCTTTTCTAATGCACTTCTCTTGTGTAGCTGTCAGCGGAACTAGGACTGTGATTTTCATGGTTCCTTGTTACACCTGCAGTTCCACTAATATGCTTTTGTGTCTGCCTGCCTGCCTGCCTGCCCGCCCGTCTGCCCGCCTGCCCGCCTGTGTATGGGAACAGTGAAATGTGGCCGAAAATGAGGAAACGTGGTGCTCTCATATTCCCCCTTTTCTATTACTAAATTTTTATGAATACAGGTGGAGAAGAGAATTTCAGAACAAACCAATAATTTAAGTTTTTCTGGATAAACATAGGAGGACATTTCAATTGATAAGGACTGAATTTATATATATATATATATATATATATATAATATATATATGATTTTGAATTTTGGTTTTAGAAATTGTAATTATTTCTCTCATGTATTATAATTATAAACTTTTAAAAATCCTAAATTTATAGAAAGTAGTTTGTTTTAAAAATCTTATCCTCGTATCTAGACGAAATTATTTAATATTTTGTTTAAAAAATATTCTTGAATTTTCAATTCAGCCTCTGGATATGTAGATATCACATCTTTTATCCATTTCTTATTAATTCCTTGTTTTTTTCTTCTGCCATTAGTAAAAATAGGTTAATAAAAACTAATTTTTATTATAAAATCTATTTTAAAATTGATGGAAAGTATAAATATTAAATTTTTAAAATTAAAAAATACAAAAAAAAAAAACAGTAAAGTAAATAAATAGAGAAATTAGAGAATAAAAACCCGTGAGTTGAACGAAATTAAAGGAGAAAGTGGAGCCACGTAAGCAGGGGGAGTGACAGGTAAAAGGCAAAATAAATGATATTATTAATATTAATTTAAATGGAAATTATTGGAATTTTGAAACATAATAAATAAAAAAAATGCTTTTATGTCTGTTTCCCCTTTTTCTTAATCTCATTGTACTGTCAAATCAGTCATCTCTATGTCTCTGTTTTGCTCCATTCTCTCCCATCTTCTTGAGTATCACCTCACTCTCTTCCCTTCCATTTTTACTTCTATTTACAATTCCACCCCTTTTCTTTTCTAATTTATCAAAAACATCCCCACCCTTTTATCTTCTCTTTCAAAACTACCCTCCTACTTTCAAATTTTTCAATTATGACCCCTTAAATTTTCTTCTAAACAAAACATAAATCATTCAACTTTTTAAGGGTGTTTTTTATTTTAAGTGTTGTATAAGATTTCCACTATTTATATATTTATATATTAGCAATGACGTTGATTTTTGACTCGTTGTTAAACGACCAATCCTAGCAGAGTTTTATGAATAAGATACTAATCACAATTTTAAATATTAGTAGTTTGATTTTCCGTCTCATAATTGTTGAATTTGAAGAAAAAAAAATGAGGGTTTAACTCAACTTTTCTTGATAATTAGTCTACGTGTTGAGCAGTCTCATTCATTTGATTGTAGACCGACGCTTAATTAGTAGCTCGATAAGTAGTTGCGTGCTTAACTTGACTTGTATTATGGTGGCACACCTAATTTACTTTGCTCACCAATATAGCATCATCATTGTTTAACCAAATGCTATTATCAATGTTGGTTTAACTTCATATTATAATAAATATATTATTGCTGCCATATTTTTTTTCTAAGTATAAATTCGATACGGGAATTTGAGCTTCGACTTCAAGAACAACAAAAAAACAAAAAAAAATTGCGTGAGATCACTTAGTTATGTTCACTTTGAATGTACAATATGTTGTGTGAGATCACATGTTGGTTGAGAATGAGAATAAAATATTTTTTTATAAGGGTGTGGAGACCTTTCTTTAGTAGACACATTTTAAAACCGTGAGACTAGTGGCGATACATAATGGGTCGAAATGGACAATATCTACTAACGGTGGGCTTGGACAACAAATGGTATCAAAGTCAAACAATGGGTGGTGTGCTAATGAGACGCTCGGCCCTCAAGGGAGTAGATTACAAGATCCCACATTGATGTGTCAGCGAGGATGTACCCACATTGGTTGGAGATGACGTTGCGCCCTCAAGGGGATGGGTTGTGAGATCTTACATTGGTTAGAGAGGAGAACTGTGTTAGACGAACACGACCCTTCACAATGGAATGATATTGTCCACTTTGAGCATAAGCTCTCATGACTTTGCTTTGTGCTTCCCCAAAAGGCCTCATACCAATAGAGAGAGTATTCTTTGTTGCACGCCTCCCCTTAATAGAGGCTCGACTCCTTTGGAGTATTAGTCATTTTTTACTGCCTTCTAGCCTTCGAGAAGGCATTCCCTAAATTAGTAGAGGTGGGACTTTCATCATCCAACAAACTGAACATTCCTTACAACGGTTTACAAGGGTGTGGAAATCTGTCCCAGTAGACTTTTAAAATCGGGAGGCTGACAGCAATACACAACGGATCAAAGCGGACAATATCTACTAGCAGTAGGCTTGAGCTGTTACATGTCGTCACTTTTAAATCTTTAATCTAACCTTTAATTTATATCATTCACTTGAATCTATTGATGTTGATGGTCAAAGATCATAAATATAACAAATTTAACTTTAGAGAAAGTTAATAAAAAAAGTTATTTTTTCCTACTTTGGCATCGGCTTTGTAAGAACCATAATTTAATTTTGATCGGAGAGTATCAAACAAACGAGATTGAATGAACAGTAGATTCAAATACTAAAAGCAATAAAGATTTTGAATAAATATGGATAAATAAATGAATTAAAGTCACCCTATAAAATTCTATACCTAAAGTAAATATTATATAACTCAATTGAGAGCTAGTAAAATAGGCTCTAACATTAAAATTTTTATAGAAGAGGTATGAAAAGAATAATAATTTATACAATTAGAGGCAAGAGAATTTCCAATCATTCACCTAATGTTAGTTGAATAAAATCAACCTAAAAAGGAAATTATACAAAATTGGGAGGTGGTATTGCAAATAAAAAGAATTCGGAGGACGAATTGAAAAAAAAAAAAAAAAATAGAAAAATGTGGGGTCCACAGTAAAATAATTTAGTATAAGTTTGCTTTAATTTGATTACTCATTTTCCTCGTAAATTTAATTCAAATTGAGAAAATAAAAGAACGCACCCATCATTTAAATGATATCTTTCTTCTACCATTAAGGTTTCAGGGCTTTTTATTTTATTTTATTTATTTATTTATTTTCCTTTTTTTTTTTAATCACTTTTTATGATTTTGACGGCCATGATTAAATGGACACAGCAGCTATACCACTATAGATTCTATAGGAGGGCCTTCGGAGCACATGGTGGGCCCAAGCCCATTTGGATTTTTTTAAACCTTTTTGTCCCTTTTAGGCCCATCAGGGGGCCCACTAGAACTTTGTTTGTTAGGTTTTTAGAACTTAGTGGGGTCTCCAATAGAATTATTTATACATTTTTTTTAAAAAAATTGTTTTAAAGTTTTGGTTTCTTCCAATATTAAATATATATAATTTGTGGAGAAGAGGAAGACAACCCTAATCGACAGGAGAAGGTTGTAAGAAATCTATGTGGGCCTTTTTTGTAATAAATGAAGATAAGAGGGTGAAATTTGCAATTAAAAAAAGGCTAAATTTTATAATATTGAAGAAAAGAGGGGCCATATTGCTATTGCTATTGGTTCACAGATATTTGGGTGTGTCTTTGTTGGATTTGCGAATGGGGAATGGCAATGGTGGGCCAAGTTAATGATTGTCCTATAAAAGTTACGTTTGCGTATAGAGTCTACGATGCTTTGCTTCTTATAGCCGGTCGTAATCTATACATCGTTTAAAAGCTTCAAAGATCCAACGAACAGCTTAGATTTGTTGACGATCACTTCTTTTTCATCGATCGAGTAGAGTCTACGATGCTTTTCTTCTTATAGCCTTCTTATAACCGGTCGTAATCTATACGTCGTTTTAAAGCTTCAAAGATCCAACGAATAGCTAAAATTTGTTGACGATTACTTCTTTCTTTTTCACTTTCAAATTTAAAGGCGGAATTTTGTTAGTGATTCTATCGTATCTGTGGTTCGTCAGACAATATTATGGACTTGCTATTGTCACCATCGGTTCATAAAACCCTTTTGTTTCTTCTTACTATTTTTTTAAATCTTATTTTCAAAATAAATAAAAGTAAACAAATTCTGGATTTTATTTTTCTTTTCACATTTGGGTTTCTTCTTCTAAAATTTTACCAAAATTTTAAAAATGACACAGATGAAGGAAATTATGAACATTGAAATCTCATGAAGGCTTTGCACGAACTAATTCCAAAATGGTAAAAATAAACCAAATAACGTAAAAATTTTAAAAAAATTAATGATGAAATTTGTAAATCTCTGTTGTCTTAAAAGGACAAGCCGTGGTTAGTTCCTATCGATTACATTTCATCCTTCAATTTGATGCCTAATCCACCAATCTTATTCAAATCCACTATGGATCAAAAGAACACTTCTTCCAACAGACACGAAAAGGCCCCATTCTTCATTTGATCAAATGAACTAAAATCCAACCTCCCTCCGAATCAAAATTCGGACTCGAGCGGGAAAATTGTTCAGTTTCTCCCAGAAAGAAAGATAGAACCTATGACAATACAAATTCATTAGTATCGCCTGGCATACTGTGAAACCAGTAAATTCACTCGAGATCCCGCTTTCGTTAAACTGTACTGGCAATTCTGATGCTTCTGAGTGCTCTAGTTACTTATGGGCAACTCTTAAAAGAGGCAAGAATTGATATGTGCTTCCTCAGTGAAGTCACCATGAAGCTTAAGCTACGTCACATGACGTGTCAAGAATTACTTAACCCTGATGAACCAAATCTCGACCTTGAATTTGTAATAGTAATAACCCGAAGGAAGAATATGATTATCACCTCGTGTCGACAGGAACTCCATCAATCTATCTCAAAAGGCAGGAAACTCCCCATCTTTGAACTATCTATAATCTAAGTAACTAAGTAAAACACTTGTAAAAAACAAAAGAATCAAAGTACATTCAAATGGATTTCGCATATAACCTTGTGAAGTCAGGAACTCCCAATCTCAACTTTAAGGGGTTTTGAGAGCCAAAAAAGTAGAATCTTTTACTCTTCGCTGTTGGCAAGGAACAAAATAATCGACAGCTGGAGGGACGGGTCGCCCTACCAGAGATTGACAGACATTTTACAACTTCCTGTCAAATAATCGCTGCCAATATTCAACTTGCCGCAATACAATCACATGAGCTTACATCACACCTACACAGACACAAATGGGGAAGGTAGAACATGTCAGCAGGCAGGTAATCAAAAAACAGGTTTTCGACCCTCGTATCGGTTTTTCTCTCTCGCTATCTGCTTTTTATTTTGGGAGGGATTATTCAAACAGGGCAGAGGTTGATGAAAGACAAACTTATTAGATACAAATATTCATTGTACAATTATTATAAAAAAAATAAAAAATAAAAAAATTGTTAAAGAAGGGGACAACAATCAAATGAAAAAATATACCGACAATATTCTTACCTTGTGGTAACATAATCCGATACCATCAGGGCACAAATCTTCCGCACCATCAAGGCCAGATTATGAATCTCTCAAGACATCATGGCTACACGTCCACAGACCTCACAAGGTAAATCCTAGTCCTTTGCTCAAACGCTGCCGCCAATCTAGGCACTCACATCATTTCATTCACCAAGAGTCACATCCCAAAGGTTCTGTTATATAGATCGCTCGAGCTGGGCATGCGGAATTTCGAGTCTTCATAACCAGCATAATATTTGTTGTATCCAAGCCTATCATTCCTCAATATATCTGCCACACCAATATTGGTTCCACCTTGAGCCTCATTCCAACCGTCCCAGTGGCCATGCGACATAAGCCTATTTCTAGAATGTTGGAGAGATAGCTGCCCAAAATTAGAGAGATTGTTAACCTGTGATTGGTCCACAAGCCTTGAAGAAATGCCATATGAATCCCCGAGATGAGAGAAACCATCTCCGACATCAGAGTATCTCTGCTGCTGGGAGTTCAGAGATCTTTGCATCAGTAACTGAAGACTTGCTTCATTATCAAAGGTACCTAATGAAGGAGAAAATGGTGTCCTAGCGTCTAGACCAGTATTGTTAAGACCTATCTGACGTCTGCCTTTACCAACTGCCAAAATAGCAGGATCCATAAATTCAATATCGCCCGTGCTAATATTACTTCCAGTTTGATTTGCTTGATATGAATTTCTCAACAAAGAAGAAGAATCTAGCAGACGGTTTCCTGAATCAAAAGGTAAAAATTATTAGCAGAGAAGAAAGGTACAAAATTTATTTAGATAACTTTACTAAGCAGAGGAAAACACTAACCAGAGAGGGAGTCAGAAACTTGATCTACTCTGTCATGAGAAGAGAAACCAGGTGGTGGCACCCGGCTTGGAACGGAGAAGCCAGGCGGAGCTGAGATTTGAGCTCTAGTAACTGCTGTGAATAAGAGAGTCTGTGAGGAGGTTTCTAAGCAAAACAAGTAAAACAGCTGATTCCAGAAAAGAACTTCAAATTACACGTCCAACCCCCATGGATAAATGAATGAATCAAAAGAAAGCAAGATAAGACTTCATTTCACTGTAGAAGCATCGGTTCGAAGAAAAAATTCAAAACAAGAGAAATTGGGATATGGTGTTCTGAATCCCAAGAAAGAGCACCAAGAGGATATTTCCATACCAACACTACCCACAACATGCAACAATACACGAAGTAAAAGAAAAACAAAGTTGATTGGAAATTAAACCACCACTAAATATAATAGATATCTCAAACACAGAGATCAAGAATATTTAAAAAATTTATCATAAATATGAGCACTCACCTGAGAGCTTATTTGAGGAATTAAGGGAGTGATTGCTTGAAGGATTTACTGATCCATCATAATTGTTAGAATAGAAGCCACCACTACTATGAAACTTGTCTGAATGCACATTATCATTTTTAAAGAATTCATGCCCGAAGGAATGGTTCCTCTGTATTTGTTCAATCATATCAAGAGAAGGCTGTATCCTAAAATCTTGTCCTTTAGACTCTTCCTGCCTTGCAAAAGAGAATCTGGACTGATTATTGCTTTGCACCTTCCTGGAACTTGGAGATTGTTTATCACTTTCACCCAAAAGCTTGGCCAAATTCTGGGACGTTAATGTGTTATCCCACATGTTGAAGTCCATTGACAATATATTTGAGATTATGCTGTTTTCACCATTATCTACAAAACCACTGCCATTGGCATTCAGCATGTCACCAGACAACCTGCCCACATGCCTTCCTCTTCCTTCGTTGTGAAGTAAAAATGAATTTCCATGGGGCATATCGGTAGCAGCAGAAGAGCTGATCCCATTCTCCACGTTGCCATTGATAGCAGTTGATATGTTAGATGCACGGAAATGTGAATTATCATTGAATTGTTTATCAACAAAAAGTGAATCTGCATTTAAATTGGCAGGATCATTGGCCGCTATATGTCTTAAAGTATGCAAAGTCTGCCCAGATGTATTAACTCCATTCACAAGCTGACTGCTAAACACAGGCGGGATGCTAGATGAGCTTAGAGATGAAATATCATTGAATGGCTTATCAAAAGACAAATCAGTAGCTAGACTGGTTGCTGCCCCATTGACAGCATCCGGCCACAATGAATGAGAGGTAGAGCCATTCAGGGCATGAAATGTAGATGCCCAGCCAGGCAACCGAGTTGAAGGGCTCAAAATCTCTGGATCCTTGAGCCTCTGACTATTAAAAGATATCACATCCTCTTCCAACTCACTTGCATTAACTACCTCTCTCTGTAAGTCCGATCTCCAATCACGTTCTTCTCTTGAAAAGGACATGCAACTAACCACATCATCGCCTTTCCAAGCATCTGTCGAATCTAAAGGTGCCACTCTAGACTGCTCTTGTAAGTTATGGTGATCCCCGGAAGCTTTAATCAAATCATGATCAGAGACTATAGTAATTGGTCTTAGACCAGATTGTTCATCTATATCATCTCTATCGGTGCTAACTGTTGATATATCAGCGCTCAGATTTTGTATTAGGCCATCAGAAGTAGTTCCTACTTCAGGACAACTGCTAGAATCCTCAATATGGAGATTAGGAGTAGAAATGCTCGGTGCCATGGCCATTGTTTTCTGACTGTCCTTTGTGGCTGGAACCCCAGCCACTGAACAACTCAAAGATATAAAAGTAGGCATCTCCTCAGGTGAATCATGTCTGTCTGTCGACAAAGATTGATAATCCGTGCTAACAGGATGTTTCAAAGATTTTAAGGATTCTTGATGAATTTTGGCATTATTAGAAGTGTGACTCTCATTAAATGCAGGTCCCTTTCCTGCTTCACTATGTACTGTAGGAGCCGAAGAAATGCTTGCATCTGCAAGGGGAAATGATAATATGCTATTAGTAGCATCGGACTTTTTCGGAGGCCCATTTGTACTTGGTGAACTTGATACTGGCACTTGAAAATTTGAGCCTCGAGTTCCCCTGGCATAAACAAACGTGTTTTATGACCTCTTAAACAAAGTTGAGAACTTTAAAATGGGTGCAAACATAAATATCCATGTACCATGAGGCAGCTGCAGGGAGAGCAATTGACTTATCTGAGCTTCCATTTGGAGGAGAACCTCTAATGATGCTAACAGTATTCTGGGTAACAAAATTAGTCAAGCATATCAGCATAAAAAGCTTCAGCTCTTATGGATAGGTATTTAAACAAGTATTTTTAAGGTTCAACATAAACTAATATCTAACTGACAAACAAATTGTTTCTGCATATTATATATGAAAGAAACATCAACTATTTCTTTAGCTATTGGAGTTTAGGATGTCTTACACTTGAAGGGTTCTTAACAATGGGTTTCCCATTTGAAGAATTGTTATTGCAGTAATCATCCATTGGTGGCGGTAACACACTCCCTGAACGCCGCTGCGTATTGTTTGAGGCACCAGTAATTTGTTGCACTCTACTCCTTTAATACAACTATGTAAGTTAATTAATCATCCAACCAAAAACACAGTCTCCAAGCAAGCAAATAGCAAGAAAGTCATCCAAACATATCAAAGCGGTGATGGCTGTACAAACAAAAACAATCTTGGTAATAGTATTACTTGTCTAATCAATGATTTTTATCCCATTTTTAGGTATGGTTTATTAGAATCAAGTGTTCTTTAGATTTTGGATTTGAGAAGGTTGAACACTTGTCCAATCAAGCATTGGCGGCTTCAGTATTAAGCATCTCCCCTTAGTGTGTCCATAGGCTGACACTGAAGTGTATCATCCCTTCTTCCCTTTGTTCACAACTCAAATGAAGCTGTGGGTTAAATTGCATTTAGGGTTTAATATTTGTTAAACTTCTCTTCCTTACACTAGACAGGAACAATATAACCCAAAACCAACCGTAGAAAAATACAAGACCACATATACTTAATATAAAGTACGCCTTCACATACTTCAACCATCCTAAGAGTAAAGAGAATCAGTTTTGGCACAAGAATCAAAACTTCATGAACCAAAATAATCCAATTTTATCCACAACTAGTATATGTATTCTTACAATATTATATACCCAATAAATATGTTCAGTTTGTCTGAATTATGGTTTCACTCGAAACTTCAAAGCTTATGACTAGTAGAGTTCATCATTATAACTTAGGATTGCGACATGATCTTATTGACCAATGGATACTATTTTTCCAACAAGGAATACTCTTTGTAGTAGCATACTAAATCTATTAAGACCATATAATTAGAATTAGTATTACAATTACTAAAAAAAATTCAAATTGTAAATTTAAGTATGGGCATGTAGAAGAACGAAAATAGAGGATATAAGTTCACACTAACCAACTTCATTCTAGAAGGACAGTACATAATCTGGGCACCTATTCAAGTCTGTTACGCATAATGAGACAATCATGGGAAATAATTATAGGCAGATATAAGAATATCTATTGCATCGTAGTCAAAAAATAAGCTGTGGTAGATATAGGGATATGCATTGCATCCATAGCCTATTTCATTAGGCTTGACTAAAAACTTCATTCGTTTCCAAAACCAAAGTAGAGCTTTTATAATCTACAATGGAATTATGGTCAACTACACGTAGAAAATTGTTAGAGCAAACCGATGTTATGTCATTCCACACTACATTGTACTCGAACATCATTTCTCTTTCCACAAGCCTCAAGGATATCTCATAGGGTCAAACATCAATTAGCAATTATTTTAAAATATAAAAGATAAATAAATAATATTATGCAATGAATCTCAATCTAAAAAACCCTTTGAGAAACCAAGCAACAAAGGCACAACAGCAGTTTTAAATACAAAATGATTATCACACCTTGTGTATGCTGAAATGATTTCATCTTTTGTGAAACTATCTTCTTGAGAACCAACCTCGTGTAAATACAAGCAGTCAGGGTTGGTGCAAGGCTGAAACATCAGTTGATAACATTATGATCCAAATCAAATTTAAGTTATAAAATTTTCAATTGGTAAAACTATAAATACAAGAGAAGGAAATTATAAAATTCATACCACACTCCTCAACCAAGCATGACAATATTTTGTCGTTCCAAAGCATGCCCTAAAATTGAGGCACCCAGAGAAAGTAAACTACAAATTTGACCAGGAATATTCAAAATGTACTCTAGAACTTACTACTCAAATATACACTAACCTTAAAGGCTTGCCCTCCAAGACAAACTGATGTACATTTTGGATACATCGAACAGCTTCCTCCTCTTTTGAGAATGTAATATATCTAACCCAAAAAATACAAGAAAATAAATATTTTTTTATTTGAACAAAAATATAGAACATAAATAAATATTTCTGGATACATACGTGATACTCGTATCTAAGTAAAGCACGGAATAAGAGTTATGTCGGTGCCCCAATTCAAACTAAACTAATCAGCCTTCGTGTAGAAACCATATGCACAGAAACAAAATGTTCCAAAAAGGTAATGTACCATGCAATGAAATATATGAACGTTAAATAACCTATGTAAATAAATAAAACAGTTTTTTTTAAGAAAAAAGGCAAGAGTCATTGCAACAAGAACATTTGAACTTACACACTACAGGTACTATTAGTAAATTGTTGAATGACTCCAGTTGTTGTACGGGACATAGACACTTTTAGAACTTTCCCATACTGACCAAAGTATTCTCTCCGCTGAAGAAGCTGCACAAAGGATGATAAGAGGGCATCCATTACTCGCATCAGAACCAAAAGTATGCAGATCTATTTAAGAACCAATAGTTTTGGGGAACAGAGAAGCAGAATATACATCTTCATCTGCCAGATTAAGAGGCAGCCCAACAATATATACTAGATTCCTTTGAATCACGCGTACACTGCTAAGCTGCTTTCGTCCTTCAGATGATTTGGCTTTTGCTTTTTGTGACTTAACCTTTTTTTCCACACTTACTTCAGCAACCAATCTGCAAGGAATAATTTTGTATTTTCAGATAAGAAACAGTATAGAATAATAATTATCAGGACAACTCTGTCTAAACATTGCAAATGGAAGAATTATGACTAAGTTGGCAATGACGACGTAATGAAGGATCTTTGTGTTCGGTCTAACACGTATTAGACAACCACATCACTTATTGATGGGACTTAACATTCTGACACTTGTTCTTTGAAAGAAACAAGAAAAGCTACAAAGAAATACCAAATATTAAGTAAAACATAAAACTACACCCAGAAAAACTTATATCAGTTACAGGAAAAAGAAAATTATATCCAATTTGTGCAAGTAACAAGCGAACAATTACAAAACTCTCTATCAGACACTTGCCAAACACTTCTGAGACACCTAATCTGCAGTGCTGATTTATTACTTTTTTCTGATAGGAAACGGAAAAGTTCATCCATAATCAGGGACAATAAAGAAGAGGGAAAAAAATAGGTAAGGAATCTCCCAAAGCAGAGGGATTTGTAAGAAGCCCCAAGTTAATAAAAGCAGATAGAAAAACAAACTCAAGGAAAATTGACCTTTCACAGCTTGATGCCATGCCTACAATTTTTTCCTTATCGTATACAGTACGACATGCAGGACATCGACCCTCAGTGTCATCCTTCTCAGCCATGTCCATAATATGATGCCAGCACCAAACACAAATCTGCCAGTGGGGTAACCATTAATTTAAGATTCAATTCTACTCTTACATTGAAAGGATCAAGATATATCCATAATTAACTCCTGAAATCTCCAGTAACATAAGCAAAACTAGAGGAAAATTAAAGTATAATATCAGAGTTTCCTAATTCTCAAGAAATGAAAGATCTATCTCAACATCTCAAGTAGGAAACATAAGTCTTCCATGAAAGGGATTCGGAAAAGATGCACACACTTCCCCTAAAGGTTGGTTTGCTGATAGCAGTTTTAAAACATAAAGAAACACTGTTAAAAGTCAGATTAAAACTAAAATGTGAAGCCCACAAAAACCAGATTGCTTATATGCATTTGCTGATCTGTAATTATGGTATGTTTCAAACCTCATATCCGCATTTGCATGGCTTCAATTGCTGATCAGTTGGATCCATCTCTTCCGCACAGAGTGGGCAAGTTTTTTCTCCTCCGTCACTCATGGTTATCTAAGAACAAAAACAAAGCAAATATAATTATAAAAGGCAAAAGCAGATAGGCTGCCAGCTAATGGAACAAAAGCCTTTTCAGTGCATATACAAAGTGGGACGAAAACAGCTATCTAACTAATTCTAATATCTAATTGTGCAAAGTACACAACTTACGATTATTTTCCAGGAAACTAAAGAATGCAATCAATCTTCGCCGAATCTAAGAAAAGGTACTCTTAATTCCTCATTTTGTTATTAGTAAGAGTACGTTCAGTTTACAATAATTACCAAGTGAAGAAAATCATAACACGGACATCCAACTCCCCCTTCCCTTTGTACATCATCTTCTCCTAAACCATCAGAACAAGTCACCAATCGCTAATTCATTTAATTAGACATGCAATTATGCTTGTACACAATACTCGTGACCACACCCCACGTCTAATGCCAATATTTTCATCACTAGACCTGAAGAACATTTTTATACACATAGAATAATCCCCCAAACCTATCCATAGGCTGAAATGAGCACAATATATGGATGAAACTCGACGATGTTAATCAACTGTGCTGGAGCTAAAAAAAAACCATTTCCAACGAAGAGTACATAGAAACTATAAATACCAGAATTCTAGATCGACATATTTCGAAACTATAAACATAACCAGAAATTATCCAGGACTGACCAAGTAATCGCGAAGAAAACAAAAACAGATGAATCGAAGACCTAATTAAATTCATAAACATGCAACAAATCGAAAATCGAAGCGCATATGCATATTGAAGAGAATCAAAGAACACGAGTTGCCGTAACTTATATGAAAACCAAAAAATAGCTGCAGCAAATTCAGAATGAAACGACGAATAAAATTAGGGATCTTGAAGATTGAAACACAAAAATAAGGATTCCACAAGAGATAAAGATCGGATTGCAGAAAAATGGCTTGAGATTAGAGCTGACGGCCATTACAGTTGAGAGATCGACAACAGGCAGGTAATGAATCTGTGAGGTTGAGATTGTCCGAGAAGCGCACGATAACGAAGACGCGAACAGACAGAGGAGAACAATAAGAGGACCCTTTAAGGAGAGAGAAGCTCTTGGCTTTGGATGGCTTTTTGGCCGCTGTCTTCACTCTGCGTCGCTGTCAAATTAATATTATCAATTTTCGGACAATACCCTTCAATGTTGCCCTAATTACAAAATTGGTCCGCTCCACCCTTCCTCCACCGGCATCGGCCCTATGGTTTACTTTTTCCTGTAATGGATAAAATTGTTTCTTCAATTTTTTTTATTATATTAAATAATATTTTATTAATATCACTGTAACAACTTAGATCCACCCCCAACCAACGCAGGACATCACAATCCACCCTTTTGGGCTCAGCGTCCTTATTAGCACACCATCTCGTGTCTACCCCTTCGGAGAACAGCGAGAAGGCAGGCACATCGTCCAGTATCTAGCTCTGATACCATTTTGTAACGATCCAAATCCACCGCTAGCAGATACTGTCCTCTTTAGACTTTCCCTTTCGAGTTTCCCCTCAAGGCTTTAAAACGCATCTGGAAAGGTGCATCCTTATTAGCACACCACCTCGTGTCTACCTCTTCGGGGAAAAGCGAGAAGGCTAGCACATCGTCCAGTGTCTGGCTCTGATACCATTTGTAACGACCCAAACCCACCGCTAGCAGATACTGTCCTCTTTGAACTTTCCCTTTCGAGTTTCCCCTCAAGGCTTTAAAACGCATCGGAAAGGTGCGTCCTTATTAGCACACCGCCTCGTGTCTACCCCTTCGGGGAAAAGCGAGAAGGCTAGCACATCGTCCAGTGTCTGGCTCTGATACCATTTTTAACAACCCAAATCCACCGCTAGCAGATACTGTCCTCTTTGAACTTTCCCTTTCGAGTTTCCCCTCAAGGCTTTAAAACGCATCTGGAAAGGTGCATCCTTATTAGCACACCGCCTCGTGTCTACCCCTTCGGGGAAAAGCGAGAAGGCTAGCACATCGTCCATTGTCTGACTCTAATTCCATTTGTAACGACCAAAATCCACCGCTAGCAGATACTGTCCTCTTTAGACTTTCCCTTTCGGGTTTCCCCTCAAGGCTTTAAAACGCATCTGGAAATGTGCATCCTTATTAGCACACCGCCTCGTGTCTACCTCTTCGGGGAAAAGCGAGAAGGCTAGCACATCGTCCAGTATCTGGCTCTGATACCATTTTGTAACGACCCAAACCCACCGCTAGCAGATACTGTCCTCTTTAGACTTTCCCTTTCGAGTTTCCCCTCAAGGCTTTAAAACGCATCTGGAAAGGTGCATCCTTATTAGCACACCGCCTCGTGTCTACCTCTTCGGGGAAAAGCGAGAAGGCTAGCACATCGTCCAGTATCTGGCTCTGATACCATTTTGTAACGACCCAAATCCACCGCTAGCAGATACTGTCCTCTTTGAACTTTCCCTTTCGAGTTTCCCCTCAAGGCTTTAAAACGCATCTGGAAAGGTGCGTCCTTATTAGCACACCGCCTCGTGTCTAACCCTTCGGGGAAAAGCGAGAAGGCTAGCACATCGTCCAGTGTCTGACTCTGATTCCATTTGTAACGACCAAAATCCACCGCTAGCAGATACTGTCCTCTTTAGACTTTCCCTTTCGGGTTTCCCCTCAAGGCTTTAAAACGCATCTGTAAAGGTTTCCACACCCTGTGATTTATTCTCCTCCCCGACTAAGGTGGACATACTTCAATAATAATTAATATATATTCATTTTATTACCAAAAAAATAATAATAAATATTGTATTTAAATTTTTAAAAGGAATTGTGCTCGTGAATGTACGTTGTTTATTATAAATATTTAATTTTCTTATCTATTTTTAAAATGAGTTTTAAAAAAATAATTAAAAATATATTTATTTAAATAAGCCTTCATTATAAATTAATTTATTTAATTAGTCCTTTGAATTAGAAAACTTTAAATTCGGTACTTCAAATTAAGACATTCACCAAAATGAGAAAACAAAAGTGATTTTATTCACTTTTTCGTGATTGATATTTATATTATTAATTATTTAAATCTGTTGATTTTATTCCTTTTTATTGTTTATGTAGACGGAAAATAGGAAACGATGATAATAGAAGACAGTAAGTAATTACTATATACAAAATTATAGCAAATTATCTACCATTTTCATCATTAAAAGTCAATTAAGGATGAAAAATTCGGTGGAATTATAATTATTTCAACTTTTTTTTTATATATATATTTTAAAACAAAAGTCAACTCCAAAAAATAGATTTTATTTATATTTTAAGATAATACTTTAATTTTTAATTATATTTCATAAATAAAAAAGTTAATTAAGTAATATATCACAATGGTGTATCAACGTTCATATCAATCATTCACCTAAAACAACAATTCGAAAAAATATATAAATAAATAAATATGTGTGTGGAAATTCAAATGACTTACTGTCTCAACCAATCACACTGTGTTTTATTTGAAGTTCGATTTTATATTATTAACAAAAAGTTATTGGAAATTCATTCACTTCTAGGAGTTTTAATACGCGTGTGTGTATATATAACTAATTAGATGGAAGAAAAACATTTTTGTCAGTGATATTTTTTTTATATATTATTAAATATAAATACTAACAATATACTTGTTTTGTGCTTCACTTTAACGGTCTGTCGGGTTTGTTTTTTTTTGTTAGACTCGTCATTCATTCGGTTAGCTAAAACCAAATTACCATAAGAAGATAAAAGAAGTTCTAGATATTATGACGAGAATAACAATACGTTTTTGACACTTTGTCTCCCATATCTATAATATTTTATAATTTCAAATTTATTTATTTATCAATATAAACATAATTCTAATATTTGCTCCCGTTGAGATATATTATTTATGGAATATCTTAGATATTATATCTTAATATTCTTCCATTTATGATTTGATTTAGAGTATATTTTATTTTATTCTCAGTATTTAATTATTTTATATTTTCCTCATTTGTACTTTTTGTATCCTATTTAAAGGATATCAATATCAATGATAATACACACCTTCCCAAGTATATTTTCTATCTCATTCTTAACATGAAGAATGAGATAGAAAATATAATTGGGAAGGTGTGTATTATCATTGATATTGATATCCTTTAAATAGGATACAAGCTAGTACAAATGAGAAAAATATAAAATAAATAAATACTTGAGAATAAAATAAAATATACTCTAAATCAAATCATAAATGGAAGAATATTAAGATATAATATCTAAGATATATTCCATAAATAATATATCTCAACACTCCCCTTCAAGTTGGAGAGTGTATGTTAATCACGTCCAAAAAAAAAATAGACCGCCTTTGATTGGTTTGCATTTTTAGACTTTCAAGAAATTATTGAATTTTCAAGAAAGATGCAAGACTCAGAAATAGGCCGCAATGATTGACTCGAGGATTGGTAACTTGTCCCATTTAATTTGATTTGGAACAAGTGAATATCCTCCCTGATCACTTATTTGTCCATGCATAAATGCTTTAGTGGATAATAACACCAAGATCGGTGCTTTGGACACTTGAGAGGCTGTGAAAGAAAATACGAACATCTTGAATATGTCACATTTGAGCTTGGTGAGAAATTTGAAGATGCTTATAACGTATTATTGATAGTGGATGATTGATGACGGTAAAGGCTTCACTGATTGGTTAGGGTTTGGCTTTAGGTTTAATACTCCCCTTGGACTCTGAGTCCAATGGGTATTAGGAATACCACGATCGGTGCTCTGATATTAGGAATATCAAAATCGATGCTCTGATACCATGTTAAGAATGAGATAGAAAATATAATTGGGAAGGTGTGTATTATCATTGATATTGGTATCCTTTAAATAAGATACAAGCTAGTACAAATGAGGAAAATATAAAATAAATAAATACTGAGAATAAAATAAAATATACTCTAAATCAAATCATAAATGGAAGAATATTAAGATATATTCCATAAATAATATATCTCAACAGCTCCTTCTATTTAATATAAAGAATTCAATTAAAGAAAAATATAGACTATTGTTTTATTATTATTATTTTTAATTCAACAATATGGATGGAGAGACTCAAACAACTTACTTATTAGTATACACACTTAAGCTACATTTGTGTTGGTGGTTCGAGAAGTGTGACATCCCACGTCAATTTGAGAGGATAACAAAACATTTATTATAAGGATGCAAAACCATCTCCTTAGCCGACATATTTTAAACCCTTGAGGGGAAACCTTTAAAGAAAAGTTGACAGATGACGATAACTGCTAATGGTGGGCTTGAGCTGTTACAAATAGATTTAGAGTCAAGCACAAGGCAATGTGTCAGTGAAAATACTAAGCGTTGGCCTCAAAGGGAGATGGATTGTGAGATTCCATGTCGGTTGGAGAGAAGGCTAAGCACTGAGTCCTCAAATGGGATGGATTGTGGGAACCCACGTCGGGTGGAGATGATTATATATTGTTATAACCATCACGACCGACGGTAGCTATAACCAAAGTTAAGCAATAGGACTCGACTATATTTGTATAGTCCTGCTCGATATAGCCAACCACGTGTGAATTATAAAGAAAATGTTAGGCGTGTGGGCTTTTATTTTACTATTATTATCTTATTTTTTTAATCATTAAATTAGAATATAAAATTATAAACACAAATAGAATCTTTTGTTAGATGAATGGTCGCTGTATAGACAATAAATGAACAAAATATGAACGTAGTACAATTATAGAAGTTGACGAGGCATGAAACAATGAATAAGCACTAAAAGAAATGCCGATTTAATAATTAATTATATATTATATCCATACATTTTAGTATCCATTACGGTAGTTGACGAGGCAATTCTTGCTTTTAAGTGAGGCTAATTACGTAAAAGAGCTATGTTGAGAAGGGTAGTTACGTAAAATACTATGAATATATGGGCCCGAGAATGAGCCCAAATAGAAAATTGGACCAAGCTGTATTGGTTGTTTTATTAAGCCCACCGGACCCAGAGAGGTACGCACCGCTCTGAGCGCGGCAAAGGTCGGCTCGACGCCGATCTCCGTCGCTTTTGATTTGAAACGGCTTTCCGCGGACTTAAAAAATGAATATTTAAAAATAAATAATTAAATGCTATAGTTCCGAGACATAAGCTAAAACACAGCTTTAAATAATTTATTCCCATTCAGTAAAATTTAGTCTTTTTATTTATTTATCTCAATTGATACGAGACTTTTTGGAGTCTTTTTATTTATTTATCTCAATTGATACGAGACTTTTTGGAAAACCAAAAATAAAGTTACTAGAGCTTAAGTTCAAAGTATACAATATTATACCATTGTGGAGAGTCGTTTGCCATATCAAGTGAAGAGTGACTCAGTGTCGAATAAATGGTGTATTTTGTTTGAGGGCTCTAGAGAAGGAGTCGAGTCTTGATTAAGGGGAGGCAGTTCAAAGGGTCCATAGGTAACAGGGGAGGCTCTAAGGTGTACTTTGTTTGAGTTGAGCATTGTTGGGAGGAGAAAAAGTTGAGCATTGATTATGGGGAGGTCATTCGAGGGCTTCATAGTCCTCAAAGATGCTCTATGGTATACTTTGTTCGAGCTGAGGATTGTTGGTAGGAGAAAAAGTCGAGTATTGACTATGATGAAGGAGGTCATTCGAGGGCTCCATAGTCTTCAAGGATACTCTATGATGTAGTTTGTTCAAGGGGAGGATTATTGGGTTGTTCGAGGGCTCCATAGGTTTTAGGAGAGGTTCTATGGTATATTTTGTTCGAGTTGAGGATTATTGGGAGGAAAAGAAGTCGAGCCTCGATTATGGGATGACTATTTAAAGACTCTAAGACCTCAAGGGATGCTCTATAATGTACTTTGTAATCACGTTACGCTAGTTAAGAGAAATATTATACATATATAAGGATTTATCATCCATTCTAAGCCGAAAATCTTCGACGGATTAAGACTCCCAAAAATAAAATTGCAATAAATAAATAGAGAGAGATTGACACGACGCGCATTAAATACAAACTCGCGAGAGAGCTACACAAACGGACGCGTTCTATATTTCAAGGCAATCATAGCGTGCAGGGTGGCCGCATCACCTGCGTGTCATTATTATCGTACGGATATATTTTCCTTGCAACTTCCCACGAAACTTGGCAGAATTTGATTGGCTGTCACCTCATTCATAAGTTCCTATCAAATTAGATCGGTGATATTATCATTTCATTATCGAATCTTCCATAACAAATACATTCACACGCAAAAGCTACAATAATTTATAAATGCCAAATGACTTAACTGACCTCAAGCCGTGTTTCAAAATGCATGCTAAAAGCCATAAAAAAAATGTTAAAAATAAAATAAAAGGGAGAGAGTCAAAATAATACGTGTTAGTTAATGTGAAAAGCACCTCTTATTTTATTTTTAAATAATAATTTAGGAAAATTCAAGGGATAATTACGTTGATTTAAATTAGTAATTTAATTAATTCATGCTTGCACAATTGTGTGGAAGTTGGAAAATAATTTATTTATATATTTATTAATTTTTAATTCGTAGAGGTAAGAAATTGAATCTCTAACGAAAAAGGCTCAAGTTGGCTCGTTAATGTTATATTATAATGGTAATTAATTAATTTTTAATTATAAATAATACATTTGTTTTTTAAAAGAAAATCAAAACTAACTAATTTCTTGCTGGTTTTTAGAGTGTTATATAAAGAAAGAGCAATCACTGCTCTTAATGCGCGAGTTACGTAGGTTAATTACTACGGTATACACGAGGACACCAGATACAGGGAGGGGTAATTTAGTCATTTCACCTATACCTTCTTAATTTTCGGTTTTTATTCTTTTTATATCTACACATTCCATGACCGTACAGGCGGCAGTAAAATTCAATCACAGCCCTTCAATTCTAAAATGTGAACATGTGCCGTAGGATAGAAAAAGAAATCGAACGGCCTAAATTAAGCTACTAGAAGCTTCTAATTCTTTAAGTGTTGCTCATAAATAACAGCTCCCTCATTCAGCCTCTTAATTTTGCGACTGTTTCGTGCCATTTTTTTGTAAAAGAATTTCCTCTCCGTTCCATTTCGCGCTTTCAAGGTTTCCATTGACGTCGACTTGGATTTTCTTTCTTTATTTTCGTTTTTCGGATCTGTTTTGCTCATATCATTGATTCTATTCACTTCTGCGCGAATTGATTTTTTAGTTTGTAGGATTTCGGCTATGGCGAAGAACTATCCGCCTATCACCCAGCAATACGAGGCGGCTGTCCTGAAGGCGAGGAGGAAGATTAGAGCTCTTGTTGCTGAAAAGCATTGCTCTCCACTAATGCTTCGTCTCGCGTTTGTTTCTCTTTCCGTGATAATGATTGGTTATGAATCTTTGATTATTAATGGTGATGATTTACTGTGGCTTGTGATTGCAGATGGCACTCCGCCGGAACGTTTGACGTTAAGACTAAGACGGGAGGTCCCTTTGGCACGATGAAGCACGCAGCGGAACTCGCTCATGGCGCTAACAAGGGCCTTGACATCGCTGTTCAGCTGTTGGAGCCGATTAAGGAACAGGTGCCGATCCTTTCGTACGGTGACTTCTACCAGGTACGGCACTATCGTTGCGATCGTTATTTTCGTACTTTTCATAAATGACGATTGTGAAAATTTGTAATCGACGTATTGAATCGAGAGAAAATGAATGGTTTATTGTTTGCGTGTTCTTAATAATTTTTATTTTGTTGTACGATAGATCGCCGGGGTTGTTGCTGTTGAAGTTACCGGCGGACCCGAGATTCCCTTCCATGCTGGCAGAGTGGTAGGTTAAGCCTTATAGCATGTCCGAATTATTTCGATCTCCATAGTTTTCTAAACGAATTCTATTTCCACATTTGCTTTTCTTCCATTTCGCTAATGCCTGCTGTATGCTACTCTTTGACGTACGGATGAAAATTTATTGCCAGCGGATGATCGTGTTCCTGTTGTATTTAGTGTTTCAAGCTCTTTTGTGATGATTCGCTATGCCATTTTTAATACTACTTGTCTGTTAATTGTTTGCTTGCGTACTTATCTCCCATCGATTTTGCATAATCTGAACGATCGTCGAAAAATTCACTGTTTACATTCTCAGTGAACAAACTTATAATAAAATGTTTTCCCCATGACACAACGATTCAGTTAATCATTCTATGAACAGATTAGCTTGAACGGCAACTTTGCATTGATTTCTTGGTGGAAATTCTGGGCAGAAAGTCTACGTAACATTTTTTTCATTTGATCCATAGCCTGCTGATTTTGAGGAGAGAATCACTGCTAATATTTTCTTCGCGTACAGTCTTTGAACTCTTTGGCTACAGTTGTTTGTTATCTATGATTTGCTTGTATAATTTGATTTTTTCGGCCACAACTTAATTCTTGTAGCACCATTATCGAATTCTAATTGTTTCCTCGCCATTTTCCGACATCAGGACAAGCCTGAGCCTCCGCCTGAAGGCCGCCTTCCCGATGCCGTAAAAGGTGAATACATTAGAAATATTTAAGACCAATTTTCTCTAGATCTAGACAGTAGTGAACAAAATTTTATTATAAATAATATTTAGTTACTCTATAAACTTCGAGACACTCTTAAATTTTACTTAAGTAGTTTTAAAAGTAAAAAAATCAGATTAAATTAGTGTCCTGATCATCTATACGAGTAGTAATTCTAAATTTAATTAATAAACTATTATGTTTGTGTCTATTTGTATTGATAACACAACATTGTCGCATGGACTAGCATCTAAATCTTCCATTATTTTCTAGGATGTGATCATTTAAGGGAGGTTTTCTACGCAATGGGTCTCAGTGACAAGGATATCGTAGCTTTGTCTGGTGCTCACACTCTGGTTTGTTTCATCTCTTCGCTTGCATCTTCCAATCATTCTCAGTCCTTTTATTGAAATCTTCCATCTGGGTTTTGACTATTTCTTAATTTCTAAAGGGAAAAGCTCACAAAGATCGATCTGGATTTGAAGGACCATGGACAACCAATCATCTCGTCTTCGACAACTCTTACTTCAAGTGAGTCTTGCTCCGTAATACAAATCATTCTGGGTGAAAATAGATAAGATTCTGAATATATTATTAGGTAATCTGTTCTTGAACATTCGAAGGGAGCTTTTATCTGGAGAGAAGGAAGGGCTTCTTCAACTGCCATCTGATAAGGCGCTTCTCACCGATTCTGTGTTCCGTCCCCTTGTTGAGAAATACGCTGCGGTATACACTTGTTCTAGCTTCTTGCCAGTAAAATAATGAAAAGATATCAATGCGATTTTTATTTGAACCCGTTGTTCGCAGGATGAAGATGTGTTCTTTGCTGATTATGCCGAAGCTCATCTGAAGCTCTCAGAGTTGGGGTGAGTTCTTCTAACGAAAATTTTAGTAATGAAATCTCCTTTGTGATGTTAAAAAGTTGGGGAATCACATTGTTGTTGCAGATTTGCCGATGCTTAAATGGCTTAGAAGTTCAAACGCCGACGCTCGTCGTATGCTTCATAAAACTGGTTTTAGTTTCTTAGAAATCGTTGGTTTTGGTTATAAGGATGTTTGTTTGTTTGTGTGTGTGGCTTTACACTCATCACGCGCTTCGACGGTGTTATAATGAACGCTATATACACATTACAATCCTCGAGAGAAATAACATTTTTCACTATGAAATCCAAAATGCTAATTAATTTAAAATGAACTAACTAACTAAGATTAATTAAATCACTAATCAAGTATTTATCTAACCAATTTTTTTTTTTTTTTTTTTTTTTTTTTTTTTTTTTTTATTTTTTTTTTTAAATATCACAATTCATGGAAAATGAGCTCTGGGTCCAATATTCATCTGGTCCCTAAATTTTAAATATTTTATATTTTTTATTCCTAATTGTTTATAGTGCTCCATTTTGGTCTCTTAGTTAATTAATTAAACTATAAAATTTGAAAATAATCTTAATTATTTTGATTTAAAAATAATCATAACTCTAAATTATTTAGAGATCACGTGAAAATATAATTTGTGTTAAAAATAATCACAATTTAAATAAAATTGTAACAAGATTTTTCTCGATGAAAATAATATTTTTTCTTTTATAATATATGATAATATACATATTTTAATTTAATAAAAATAAACGAGACTATATAATGAAATAATATGTTTTACATTATTAATTTAACGATGCATTTTAAATTTTAGTCTAAATTAATAAAAATATCTTTTAATTTTGCATTATCTCAAAAATACTCATAAACTTAATAAAAAGTTAAAAAAATGCGGTTAAAACCTCGAATAAAAGTTTAAAATATTTGTGCGCCTAATTTTAAATAGAAACGATTAATACTTTATTTTATAAATATAATTTGAATTTTGAAAAGTGAAATAAGTATTAAGTATAAATGATTAAGAAAACTTTGGTTAAAAGGTATATGATCAACGGCATAATTGAAATTTTACAAATAGCATAATTTAGCCTAAAATTTAAATTCAATGTAATTGTTAACTTTAAAAATTGTGGGAGTGGATAATAATATTTAATTTATTTCATTCTATTTATTGTTAAAAAAAAAAAAAATTGTAATTGGATAATAATAATTTTTTAATTGAGAAGACATTATATGGGATTGTGAACGAACCTTTTTGGGTCTGTGAACGTATTAATCCTCATTTGAAATCCGAACCCTTGAAACATTTGAAATCCGCTTTTGTGGACCCGAATCAAGAGCATATATATACTCGAAACTTCTCGCGCCCGCTTT
This sequence comes from Cucurbita pepo subsp. pepo, assembly GCF_002806865.2. Taxonomy (NCBI): domain Eukaryota; kingdom Viridiplantae; phylum Streptophyta; class Magnoliopsida; order Cucurbitales; family Cucurbitaceae; genus Cucurbita; species Cucurbita pepo. The sequence continues at coordinate 6,472,175 of NC_036653.1, forward strand.
ACAAAAGGGCGGTAAACTTCGGACTTCAGAGGTTGCTTTTTCTGGCGATTTTTTCTTCAAAGCCAGAAAATTCATCTCCATCTACTTCCGACTTCGGAGTTTGCTTTTTCTGGCGATTTTTCTTCAAAACTAGAAAATTCATCTCCATCTTTTGGTATGATAGGCAGGCGCCAACATCCTCCTGTTTGATTGGTAAGAAAATTTCAAGTTCCTTTGACATTACGAGTTTCCGTCTCTCTTCTTCTCTTCATATTGATTTCAGTCTTTGATTCTTGTTCTTTGAGGTGCGTGAAAAGCGCAGAAAATGAAGTCAGAGAAATAGATCGAGAAGTGGTACGATCGAAATGGATGATGTAGAATCCGAGACTATTGGATGCCAATTCGTTGATTATCTTGCGATTCAAATGCCTTATTGTGCAATCGAAATGGCTGACGAATAATCTCAAGTTTCACCTTCCGATCTAGGCCGGTGATACTTCCTGGTGCGTAAATTTCTTTTGTGTTTGAATCGTTTCACTTGTGCGCTTTTCTGGCCGTCTATAATGCATTCGAACTTGAACTCAATAGTCGATCGTTTTGTTTGGTTTGATTCTTTGGTTGTTTCTGATCAGAAGACTGGTGTAGTCTCGAGATCAGACGAACTCCCGATGAGATCAAGTTGCCTGCAACATTCTGATGGTGAACTATGTGAGTTCTAAATCTCTTACTAAACTAAACTAGTACCTGCTTTTGTTCACCGCCGTTTTCCCCTTCAATTTTAACAGTATGCGCAAAAAGTAATTTCTACTCCGTCTCTCGGTGAATTTTGCTTTGTTCTTGCTCATTTTGTTTATCCATATCTGAACTGAAATTTCTCTCTTGTGTGCGTTCATTGTTCTATGCATTTGTGAATTTTCTGGTCGAGCGAAATTTTCCTTCCTCCGTATCAAGCAGTTATCATTTGTTTGCACGATCTGTTCCTTCATATTATGTTCGGAGTTTTATCGAATGCATTTTCCTCTGCATATCATTTTCTACTCTCCTTTCCCTTTCCTTTGAAAGAAGTTAATGTCAGATACTGGAATGATGCACTTCTTGTATTATTTTCCGATTTCGATCTACGATCATTATGATGTTTGACGAGGACTGAAACTTGAGAGCAATTCAAAGGAATGATGCACTTCTTGTATTATTTTCCGAGTTCGATCTACGATCCTCATGATGTTTGATGAGGACTGAAACTTGAGAGCAATTCAAAGGACCTCACTCAAAGCCAAGGCTTAATAGTTCATACATACAATTTCAAATTCTCGAACAAATTCACCGATAGTTTCCCGTTTTTCACCGATAAACGTTTTTATGTTCAATAACTTTCGAACTCTGCTATCATGATTCATGCCTGCATTTTCCATGCATAATTGCTCACGACTTAGGGACTTCAGGAAAATTTTGCTCGAACTCGTTTTTTACTTTCATGTTATACATAAATACATCGTCGTGAAATTTTGCCTTTTTTTCTAATCTTCTTCCCTGCTGCATGATTCATGAAAGGAATTATTCCGATGGGCCATCCATGATTCATCAACCGGAACATCCGCCAAAAAGGAGAGAGAAATAGGTAAGCGCCCTTACTTCTTTAATATTACTTTTCGAATATAAATTAACGAAATTCCTGCCGCCAAGTACTGTCCTTATTTTTCGCACCCTCCAAATTAGGATTCTCTTGCCAATATAATTTGGGGACCGACAAAAAGAAAACAACAATAAATATTAGAAAAAGACATTTTCTAACTACTATCAAATTATAAAAATAAAATGATGACAAATTTCTTAATTCTCTAATAGAATTTAAAGAAATACTTGCATACATAAGAGTGAGTACTGAGTAGTGCTCTTATCTTATGTGATATTTATATTATGTTTAAGAGACAAGTGAATCTTGCTAAAATATGTCATATTTATTCCTTGAACTAGGCTCTAGCGTCTAATTATTAGGAACTTTATTCATTACTATTTATGAAAAAAAGCTGTCTGCACACAGAAGTATATGAAAGCTATTTATTTTTATTTTAAAACAAAACTATTTTTTCTCCTTTTTCATTCCGTTCTCTTGCTAGTTAAAAATTTACATCTAGGGTATTAGTTATATGTTGGACTTTTTGGTATGTAATTATTTAGTTATAGCCTCTAAAACTTTAGTTTTATGTTGAATCAATTGCAAAATTTTGAAAAAAAAAAAACATATAATATGTCTTTAAACTTTCTATTTTATATTTAAGTCCTAAATTTTAAAAGTCATGGAACTAATAGATAAAAAAATTGAAAAAAAATTGAAGTTTAAATTGTCATTTACATCTAAAATTTAGTTTTAAATATAATAAAACATGTCATTTTTAAATTTTTTGATACACATTTTGAAAAAAAAGCATATAATATGTCTTTAAACTTTCTATTTTATATTTAAGTCCTAAATTTTAAAAGTCATGGAACTAATAGATAAAAAAATTGAAAAAAAATTGAAGTTTAAATTGTCATTTACATCTAAAATTTAGTTTTAAATATAATAAAACATGTCATTTTTAAATTTTTTGATACACATTTTGAAAAAAAAGCATATAATATGTCTTTAAACTTTCTATTTTATATTTAAGTCCTAAATTTTAAAAGTCATGGAACTAATAGATAAAAAAATTGAAAAAAAATTGAAGTTTAAATTGTCATTTACATATAAAATTTAGTTTTAAATATAATAAAACATGTCATTTTTAAATTTTTTGAATGTATCAAAGAAGGAAAGTCAAGAGACTTATTAGTCATTTTCAAAATCTAAAACCTACTGGTTAAGAATTTTAAATTTAATAGAACATATAATTTTTTTCACTTCCTCTTACCTTTCCCACATTAATGCATACCATTTTTATATGTTTATTCATTTCCCATATTAATGCATACCATTTTGCCTTCCTCTTGCATTTCCCATATTAATGCCATACCATGTTTATACCATTTTAAAATGCATATATCTTTAAAATAGGAATTTCTAGAAACATATGATAATTAACTTTTTTTTTTTTTATTCGTAGGGTAGGGTAGGGTTTGATAATTAATTTAAACATATGATTTTTTTAATAGAGAATGGAAACTTAATTTAATTGAATTATTGGAATATGTTCTTCTGGATTCAATTAATTTTAAATGAACTATATGTAGAACCGAATAAGACAAAAAAAAAAAAAAAAAAAAAAAAAAAAAAAAAAAAAAAAAAAAAAAAAAAAAAAAAAAAAAAAAAAAAAAAAAAAAAAAAAAAAAAAAAAAANTTTGTTTATCCATATCTGAACTGAAATTTCTCTCTTGTGTGCGTTCATTGTTCTATGCATTTGTGAATTTTCTGGTCGAGCGAAATTTTCCTTCCTCCGTATCAAGCAGTTATCATTTGTTTGCACGATCTGTTCCTTCATATTATGTTCGGAGTTTTATCGAATGCATTTTCCTCTGCATATCATTTTCTACTCTCCTTTCCCTTTCCTTTGAAAGAAGTTAATGTCAGATACTGGAATGATGCACTTCTTGTATTATTTTCCGATTTCGATCTACGATCATTATGATGTTTGACGAGGACTGAAACTTGAGAGCAATTCAAAGGAATGATGCACTTCTTGTATTATTTTCCGAGTTCGATCTACGATCCTCATGATGTTTGATGAGGACTGAAACTTGAGAGCAATTCAAAGGACCTCACTCAAAGCCAAGGCTTAATAGTTCATACATACAATTTCAAATTCTCGAACAAATTCACCGATAGTTTCCCGTTTTTCACCGATAAACGTTTTTATGTTCAATAACTTTCGAACTCTGCTATCATGATTCATGCCTGCATTTTCCATGCATAATTGCTCACGACTTAGGGACTTCAGGAAAATTTTGCTCGAACTCGTTTTTTACTTTCATGTTATACATAAATACATCGTCGTGAAATTTTGCCTTTTTTTCTAATCTTCTTCCCTGCTGCATGATTCATGAAAGGAATTATTCCGATGGGCCATCCATGATTCATCAACCGGAACATCCGCCAAAAAGGAGAGAGAAATAGGTAAGCGCCCTTACTTCTTTAATATTACTTTTCGAATATAAATTAACGAAATTCCTGCCGCCAAGTACTGTCCTTATTTTTCGCACCCTCCAAATTAGGATTCTCTTGCCAATATAATTTGGGGACCGACAAAAAGAAAACAACAATAAATATTAGAAAAAGACATTTTCTAACTACTATCAAATTATAAAAATAAAATGATGACAAATTTCTTAATTCTCTAATAGAATTTAAAGAAATACTTGCATACATAAGAGTGAGTACTGAGTAGTGCTCTTATCTTATGTGATATTTATATTATGTTTAAGAGACAAGTGAATCTTGCTAAAATATGTCATATTTATTCCTTGAACTAGGCTCTAGCGTCTAATTATTAGGAACTTTATTCATTACTATTTATGAAAAAAAGCTGTCTGCACACAGAAGTATATGAAAGCTATTTATTTTTATTTTAAAACAAAACTATTTTTTCTCCTTTTTCATTCCGTTCTCTTGCTAGTTAAAAATTTACATCTAGGGTATTAGTTATATGTTGGACTTTTTGGTATGTAATTATTTAGTTATAGCCTCTAAAACTTTAGTTTTATGTTGAATCAATTGCAAAATTTTGAAAAAAAAAAAACATATAATATGTCTTTAAACTTTCTATTTTATATTTAAGTCCTAAATTTTAAAAGTCATGGAACTAATAGATAAAAAAATTGAAAAAAAATTGAAGTTTAAATTGTCATTTACATATAAAATTTAGTTTTAAATATAATAAAACATGTCATTTTTAAATTTTTTGAAAAAAAAAAAAAAAAAAAAAAAAAAAAAAAAAAAAAAAAAAAAAAAAAACTTGCCTAATATGCTAGTTCCATATTTTAATTATAGATGTTGAGGATGGTTGGAAGAGTAGTCTCGCGTGGACTAATTGAGAGGTTATCATAGATTTATAATTAATAATTAAGAATACATTCGACTAATTAAGGAGTTATCTTATATTTATAACTAAAAAAAGTTATAGTTGCAACTAATGTTTGATCGAGTCTGATGAATTTTCTTGTTTAGTGTCATTAGGAGTTCGGCATCGGGGGGACAATAGAATTTTTGTGATAAAAGAACGAAAAGAGAGACCGTTAGCGGGAAAGAATGTAAGGAAGGCGTATGGTTAACTGGACTCGTGGAGCTGGCTCGCATTGGTACATTTTGTACAATCGAACGGTCCGATCTCCTGATTGTTTTTGCGTTTCACCTGCCAATTCACGGAAAATTAAAATTAGACAAAAACTCAATAAAATAATATTCTACATCCACTTTACTCAAATTAAACTGGCCAATTTAGTTATTTTAAAATTAAAATTCTACTTTTAATTTCGTCATCTCCCCCCATACCGAATCGGGCACTACACTAAAATATTTTAACTAAAACTTAATGTTCAATTTTAGATTAATGATAAAGATATAACGACTCAAATAAAATAAATACAAAGGTTAAAAACCAATATAGAACTTAAATCTAATTTATTTCCTTATTATTATTTTGAAATAAAAATCGAAGTGCACTTATTTATTGAGTTTTTTAAATCTTCATCCAAAAGTCGAGAAAACATAGAGAAATAAAAACATTTACAAAGAAAAGATTAAACAAGAAAAGAAATAAAAGTCAGCTTAACATATTTCTACATTTAAATAATTACCTTTTTTCTTTGGAAATTGTATTATACTATTTCACATTAATTGTTTTCTATGAATAAACTTGATTTAAGTAAACTTATGAAATTATGAGATAAAGGGTTCATTTACCCTTGGGAATTTTTACTTTTACCTGTAATCCAGCAATTGTTCGAGAAAACAGTTTTCCAAAGAAAAAATTGTTTTTATGAAAACAATAACGAAATAATTCCTTCAATACATGAAGAATTTGGAAAATGAACACCAAGTAAATACGTTTTTGTACACTAAAAACAATACAAATTCAAGAAAGCTTAATAACTTTATTTGATCTTAATATGAAAATAGTATACTAAACTCATAGATTTGTGTCTATTTGGACTATAAATTATAAATTATAAAAAAAGTTTATAAAAAGAGCTTAGTAGATTTTTAAAATTTTAATTTTATGTTCAACTTTTGAATCAAAAGCTCAAAATACCCTGTTAGACACTTCAAAATTTAAAATTTAATGTGTTTAAAAGTTCTAATTTAATAACTTTTAACTGTCCTAAGATGAGATAGAAAACAGGCATATCGCCCACGTTTGGAAAGCGGTGTGTGAAGGGCACGGTCACAGAACCACAAATCATAGAGCTTTGGGGGGAGAATTGAGAAAGAGAGCATACCGGGGACCATGGACCTGGTTCAGGTTTGGACTTATCGGGAGGTGAATTTTGTACAGCTCCGGTTTTCATGGTCAGAATTTCCTGCATTATCATAGGAACACAGGAAGGAATTATTTGTTTTTGTCCACCGGACTTAAAATCAATCCCCAGAAAGCTGAAGTAAAACTATATAATGCACATTCAGAAGCGAGAATACACACACATACCAAGCGAAGAGGAACTGAACAAGTGCGAGTGCACAATAACCAGCTAGAACAACTTCAAATGAAAAACATAAATTCGGCAAATCTTAGAGGACTCAATTATTCAAAATAGAATGTGAAAAACGAAAGTTCAATAATTTGATCGGAGAAGAAAATAGTACAAATTTGAACTTAAACCAAGAAAATTAAGGAAAAGCAAACGACTTCCCATGTAATTTATTGAGGATGGTTGGGAGAGGAGTCTCGCATCGGCTAATTAAAGAGTTGATTAGAGATTTATCTATAAGTAAGAAATATATCTCGAGAACTTTTGGAAAAATCAAGGTTCATGGTTCCTAACAATTGTCAAGGATCTATTTTCAAGTTTTACCTATATGGCAATGTCACCAACACTGGTGTTTTTACTCATCAGTTTGGACTTCCATAATAGACACAAAATGTAGATTGGAGGTTAAATAAAAGAGTATTAGAAATTTAAGGTAATATCTCACCTCTCCAGCAGCTTCAATTGCAGCCAACCATTCTTCAGAAAATGGAACAGCATTTGTTGAAGTTTTAATTCTCCCAACATTTTGCTTCCCAATACCCTCAGACTTTCTTCTGCCAATAACATTGAGAGTTTCAATCAAGCATCTTTAAAAGAGAGAAAAGGCAAGGAAGCAAAATAGTTCATCCACAAACCAATGCACTTACAGCTCCATTGATTGTGAATTGTCGTTTGTACCAGACGTTTCAGTGTCTACGAGGTGATCGATTTCACTGTTGAGCTCATTTTCATTCATCTCTGGAGACCTGTGGTTCTCCAGTTCTTTAGCTTCCATATACAATATATCATCATGGGGTACTGATGAATCCAAATCTTTAGTCGGTGAACAAAATGATGAATCGTTGCAAGTCGTTTTTGCTTTCGATTGAGCATTGTCGTTGGATGTGCTGCACATTTCGGTGTTTAGTAAGTGATCCATTTCACTGTTGAACTCATTTTCATTTTGATGTAGTAGGTTTCCATTCATCTCTGGAGAATTGTGGTTCTCCAGTTCTTTAGTTTCCATACACTGTTCAACATTTTCCCTGGACAATATGTCATCATTGGGTACCGATGAACCCAAATCTTTAGTCGGTGAACAAAATAATGAATCGTTGCAAGTTGTCGCTTCTGATTGTGCATTGTCATTGTATGTACCGCACATTTCATTCATCTCTGGAGACTTGTGATTGTCCAATTCCTTAGTTCCCGCATACTGTTGAACATTTTCACTAGACAATGTGTCATCGTTGGGTATTGATGAACCCAAATCTTTAGTTGGCGAACAAAATGACTGATCATTGCATGTCATTCTTGATTCGGAAGTTATTTTACTCATTGTTTCAGATGTACCTTCACCACTTTTGTCATCCTCGGATGATTTAGCAGTTGAACAACTTGAACTTCTTAATGATGCTTCGAGCTCCCGTGACTCTAAAATGTTGTCACCCGTCCTTGTATCATGTGTCTCCTCATGTATACTGCTATTATCCTTGGGTGATGCCATCTGATTACAATTACTAAGCCCTTCCGACGTGCATACATCAGAACTATCAACGACACTAGCAGTGATAATTTCTTCAGAATTGCTTCTATGCAACAAGTCATCAATAGAGCACTTCCCTTGGTTGTTTTTTGGGGAAACGTCTACCAGGTCAATGCAACAATCATTAACTGATGATTGAACAAGAGAATTTTGTTTGTCTTCATTTTGTACATGTTCGGATTCAATGCGTATGTGGGCTTCATACAGCTGATTTTCTGTATCACTTGAATGAAAGTCTCGGCTTATTAGTAGAGTTTCAGCAACGTCAGCGTTGCAGGCAATTTCTACATCACCACGATCATTCTGATACCCTTCTGTTTCCAAGGAAGTGTGATTCTGCTGCATATCAGATACAATGTCTACCATCTCATCTGTACAATTGTTGCAAACATCTGCTGTTGAATGTGGAATAGAAGAAAGATCGTAATCACTATCCACTTTATTTTCACAGATGTCATTGCTTTCTTTTGTCAAAAACTCGTTCTGGGAGGCTAGAGAACAGCCGTTTCCTTGTAATGATTTATTATTCAAAATTGGACCAGTTGGATTTTCATCATCAATAAGCATTGAGTCTGAATTAGACAATTCAGTAGCGGTCTGCATAGCGTTGTCGCATTCATTTGAAATGAAGTGGTCGACGTCAGATGGTTCTGCTTTTCTTGTCCGTAATATTCTCATTTTACGAGTTTCCAAATCTTCATCCTGATCAAATGAACAGCTCTCCCAACCGTTAGAATCGTTACTAACATCTTCAAATGTACCATGGTCAAATTCTATTGAAGTTCTACTTCTCTTGAGTGAATTGCAAGTTCCAATTCCTACTTTTTGGTGATCAGAAGAAGTTCGTTCAATCTTGCAGTTAGAAGAGTTTGGAACCTCAACTTGCTCGGAAGATTGTTCATTGCAATGTTTTGCACCCCTTAACTGATCATCAAGAGCATTTTGCATACCTTGTGAGCAGCTTTCGTTCGTTTCATCAAGATATGATTTGGTAGAGTCACCAGCTAATTGGTCCTTAATCTCATGATCTATTCTAGATACATCTCCAAGATGTTCCAACACAGGATTAGAAAGCGACAGAACATCAGGCTTCACCAGTCCATGGGCGCTCAAAGCCTTGTTCATTGTAGAAGCGCCGATCACATCCACTTTCCCTAAATGAATGTTGGCTACTTTCAAGGCGGACTTCGCTCTATAATGGGAAACAGGTTCTATTGAACTACCCGAACTTAAGTACGAAACTACCTTAGTTTCTCCAGAAGCCTCACCATGGTTTGCTTTCACAACGTTCCTAGGTACAAGTGTTGCCAACTGACAAATAGGGTTTGAAGGACCACGTATTCTCACATTAGGAATGCTCGATTTGGAAAGGTCGTGCAATTCTGAAGCATCAGGGGGCACGCTTTGGAATGAAGAAACCTTTTTCTGGGATACAAAGTTCACAAATGAACAGAAAATAAGAAAAACAAAAATTTGAAGAAAAGAGCATTTATCTAAAATATGTTAATGAAGCCTGGTGATTATACCTGCCCGAAAAATCCCATGGACGGTGATGGCATTCGTAAACCAGATGGCTTTGGCATTTGGGTCGGATTAAGCATGCTGCGACCATCAGGGGGAGCATTTTGAGTAATGGAAGCAGAAACTTTCTTGGTGCCATCATCATTTGAAGGAAGAGGTTTTGAAATCAAGGAATTTTCCCTCGCCTTTAACCCCTCATTTGGATCGACAGACTCGTGTTGGCAACGAGAGGAATTCACTTTTAATACTGGATTGGCCTGTAAATTAGAAATGAACACTACGATGTATGAGCATACCAGCTTAAATACATGGATGACAAAGACCCCCCACTTCTAAACGTTTTAATTCTCACCAATTTTCCCGGTTGTTGAATTGAGTTTTTAGCCTTCAGAGATTTGCTTGCATTAACATCCTTGTTTAAAGCCCTTATTGCATTCATGGACGAGCCCTTTGACGTAGTCATTTTGGGATTACTTACAACTGTTCACGAAAAATTCAACACATCACAAAGTAATTAACAGCGTCGAAATAGAGTAAATTTTAAATGTAATAGTATCGTTTAAGATAGCTTAAAGTTATGGCTAAAGGAAAACAGAACCATTGTGCGATTTTACAACGATTACCTCTTTGAGCAACCTGATTGCCTCTTTGAGCAACCTGATTACTCTTTGCGTCACTTGCACGTATAGTAGCAGCATTCCTTGGAGCCCTAGGGATGATAGTAGAATCACGTTTTGGAACTGGAATTCTGGAAGTTCTCTCTTCTTTGTTCATAGTTTTTGTTGCATTTGTGGTTGTAGGCCTTTTGACAGTATAGAAATGGTTAAGGAAACCTAACTTAATCCATAAGTAAAAGTGAGTTTAGGATGGACCAGCTGGAGAAAACTTGATAACACTATCAAAATTCAAACAAATGTTAAGAAAATACTTAAAGGATATGACGACGAGGCCACAGGTCGCGGACAGCTTCCACGTTTTGATCCACTCCGATTGAGATCTTTGGCTGATAGCTCCTTCAACAACTTGACCTGAGATGTCATTCAAAAACAAAAAGACAAGTTTGAGATAAATCCACCTAGAAACAAAGATAGTTATAATATTTTAATCTTTCTATGTCCAAATCTATGTGGAAACATATCCATAGTAGTAGAACCACAAAGATAAAATTTCCAATTAAACTTGGAAATATACTGACTGCAGAAGCTGGGATACATTATCTTTAGTTGATGAACCACGCTTTGGCAACAAGCAACGGCCGTTCTTTCTGTCACCAATGGGAGTACTGGTTGACGTATCCTTGAATAATTTATCTTGAAACGATAAATCATTGTAAGAGCCACCACCAGGCGTCGCTGGTATTTCTTCGTCGATTGCTCCCAATGTATTAGTACTACCAGTGATCATTGATAGCTCCATGGAATCCAAGACTCCTGATGAAAGAGTGTGTAAAATACAAACAATGTATTACCGTTTGATTTGGAGAGAAAAAATGAGAAATAAGCAATGCATTAAGTAACCACATGTAGAAACCTTCTTCGGTGAAGAAAGCTTTGTTCCATGCTAAGCTTTTCCGCAAATTATATCCTCCAGCCTTCTTCTTCCTCTTCATTTGTTGCGGCATAATACTAAGATTGGGACCTTCTATATCGTTTGCATTAATATTTTCTTTATCAGTATGATCTGCACATAAAAAAGGAGCATGTCGTTTAATCAACATGATCTTGCGCGTATCCAAGAATGTTAAGAGCAAGCTACTGAACAATAGTAGAACGTACTTAAAGTCGAGACATCTTAATTAACACGAATGAAATACTGATAGCCTAATTAACTAGATTCTAAGAAAGAGAGATAGCAACCGCCTAAAATGCAGGTTTATCTAATCAGAGAGAGTAAGAATCTCGATAGAATCAGCAACAAAACTTCACCGACAGATTCCAGCTTTCAACATCAATCTAAATATGCATAATCAATCAACTTCGGAGCCAATTTCTAAAAATACTAGTTAGTAACTAAAATTTAACAAGAAGTACCAACGCCTACAAACGAAATCTGAAACTCAGATAAACTTGCAGCACCTTAGGCAAATGGTTCAAAACAAAGGAAATGTATATAATTAAACTGACCAGCTGCTGAAGCAGTAGAAGAACTAGAAATGGCGCCGATGGATCTGTTAGTTAAGAGAGGCGAACACAAGAAGAAGCCGCTGTTTCTCGCTGTAGCGCCGTCCATCTCCCGTTCGAGGTCTAAAAGATCGTCTTCTGGAATCTGTTGCAGTAGAGAATCGTCTTCTCCGGCAACTTCAATGAGAGAAATATTGGACTCCATAACGCCGGCGACGTGAATCAGTACGACCGAACGAAAGTTGAAAGAAGAAACGACGGTGAGCGAGATTGAGGAAGGAAGTTTCTTACGGCTGCGTCTGGATCTTCGATTTTGATTTGAAAGGATGTGCGAGCGGGAAGTGCTTAATCTGTTAGAAAAGAGACCGCGTGATCGTATCCTTAGTGGACCTTCATTTGAACATTTTGAATCTGAATCTCGCGGTCCAGCCAGTGGCCCGCGCTAAACAGGCCCATTGGCCAACGTCTCGTCGGTTTCCTATGCAAAAATTCAGTTTTATTATTTTTTTTTTCGCAAAAAATCAATTATCACAATTTTAATTTTCAAATTTAAAAAATTAAAAATAAATTAATTCTGGCTCTAAATATTAGGGGTGTACAGTTAACCCGACAATTGGACAACCCGGACTAACCCAACCCGAACTATAAAGGTTGGGTTGGATTTGATTAGTATTTCGGGTAGGGTTGGGTTCATTTTTCTGAACCCAAATAGAATCGATTTAGTTGCGGGTTCGTGGGACAAAACTCTCGAGTTGACCGGAGCGACCTGAACCTAAAATTATATAAACTAGAATCTTTTAATATTAATGGATTTGCTAAAATTATATAAACTATATTAAGAATCTATCCTCATATTTAAAAATATTGTATTTAGTTGTCTTTAGTTTTATGACAACATTGAACTATGTTTTAAAATTTTCTTGTTTTTTTTTTTAATTTTGTAAATAATTAAAGATGCGTTGTTGGTGAACTTTTAATATATTTTATGTAAGATTGTATTTGAATAATTATAAATTGTGGATTAATAAAACTTAAAAAAAAATTTGACTCGGTTGGGTTGGGTTGTGAAAAATTTTGGTTGGATACCAATCCAACCAACCCGAACTTTTGGATCCAAAAATGGAGGGTTGGGTTTGAAAAGTTGTGAGTTGGGTTAGGTTAGGGATACAACCAACCCGAATTTTTGTGTTGGGTAAAAAAAAAAAAATCCCTCAACCCAATCCAATCCGGATCATGTACTCCTACTAAATATAACTAGTTTTCCTCCCTGCATTAAATTATTATAAATATTGTTATAAGATATATTACTTATATATTATTTTGATATAATTGATATATGACATCACCCATATATTTTTTTATTAAAAGAATTGAAAATTCGATTAATTAAGAATATTTCTTTAAACAAAAGAGTAGTTAAAGAATATTAATTTTGTGATTACTCAAAGTTTGAGCAACCAATTGATGCCAATGCATTAAAGCAAATATAAATATAATAAGGGTGATTTTCTTATTAACATTTCTGTTAAATTACAAAACTACCATTATTATAAAATTTAGGAAGGTTTAATATATATAAAATAATTAATTTTATGTTTATTAGATAGCGAATATTCAACATATCTAATATGTTATAAACTTAAACTTTTAATGTCGTGGTAAATAAATATTTAATATTTATTAAAATCAATAAATCTGGCTTTAATTTTCGATACTATAAATTTATACCGATTTTTTTAAAAAAAGATTTAAACAAATAATCATACTATAATTTAACTACAAAATTGTTAGCGATTTATTTATTTATTTATTTACTTTATTTTATTTAAAATAAGCATAAAATTATCTAATTAAAATTATTATTCTAAGAAAAGAGAGATAAATTGATTTACTAAACCAATGGCTATGAAAATCTCCATGGTCTCGAATTTGTCTTTTTCTGTCCAACTGTTTCTATGGGGGCTTTCTAGTGATCCGCAAGCGTCTGAGATACACACGCGAAAGACCGCGTGTTCGGCGTCAAACGCGTCGTAACAAGAAGCGTTTCCTAACAGAAAAGTACAAGGATCTGTCGCATCGCAAACCAGCGCAACCAGCCACAAAATAGTTGGGCTATACAACCCACGCCACGTAAGCCCATAGAAATTACTTTTCATATTACAAACAAATCCTGACGTGTACTTCCATCACATTTGGAAACCAAAATTAAAAAAAAATTAATGCCGACGTGGCAGAGAAACAAACATCCACGTATGCTGCCATACAATATTATCGTTTTCACGCGTCACGGAAGCATTGGGTTAACCGTACCGAGAAAGTTTCTGCACTAAAAAAAATCAAAATTATATAAATTCCACAATAATTATTTATTCTCTTTAGAAAAAAAAAAAATAATTATAATAAACTTCTCAGATTTGACGCCCAGGTCGACAGCTATTCTCTCTCTCTGTTCCCTTGGCTTCATTTTTGGCTGGAAAATGGGATGCTTTCGCCACAGCAAAAAACAGAGGAAAAAATTCGACAGCAATTCACCCATTTCTTCAGGTAATTTTCAATCCATTTTTTAAATTATTTAATGTATTTCGATTTCAAAATCTCTTTCGTTATGATCGATACGCTGTCGTTTTGATATTCTTCCCCCCACATGGACCCAGAAAATCACTCAATGGGACAAATTTATGATTGATTTAGTTTTCGAAATAATTATTTATTATTTTTTTTTTAATCCTTGCATGCTTTATCAAGAAGAACACATGATTTTTACCGTTTTTATTTGATTATTCGTTCAGTTTTTACAAATTCTTGGCTTTTCTTGTGAACCAATGAAGGTTTTAATCTTTAATGTAAAGATTTGAGCATAATTCCTTAAACGACAGAGAATTTAATCGTGTTTTTTTTTTATTATTTTTTTTTTTTTTTTTTTACCTTATNTAGAAGCGGATTTGAGAGTAAAAACAGGGGAAGAAGTAAAAGAGCAGACTCGTGAAAATGACCAGCTGGCGTCAAATATAACCAGAGAGGTTTCCAGTAAAGCAAAAACGAACGAAGAGATAGAAAAATTTACCTTCCACGAACTTGTAGAAGCAACGAGAAATTTCAAGTCTGATTGCTTTCTGGGTGAAGGAGGCTTCGGTAAAGTTTACAAGGGCCATTTGATAAGAATCGACCAGGTAAAATTTTTTTATAATCATATTTAAATTACGTAATTTAAATATAATTGATTATAATATATAAAATGAAATAATTATGGAACAACTCGATTGTAAATACAGTTCTGAACTCGAATTTTGATATAGGTTGTAGCTATAAAACAACTCGACCGGAATGGGCTTCAAGGGGTAAGAGAATTCGTGGTGGAAGTATTGACGTTAAGTTTGGCCGATCACCCAAATCTTGTAAAATTGTTAGGATACTGTGCAGAACGAGATGAACGACTGTTGGTTTATGAGTTCATGCCATTAGGCTCATTGGACAAACATTTACACGGTATGTTATACATTTACTTTAAAAAGACTTTATTTACTCGTCTATTAACTCATTTGTTATATGTAATATTTGTTGGATGATGGAAGTCCCACAACTAATTTAGGGAATGATCATGGGTTTATAAGTGAGGAATACTAACTCCGAGGCATTTTGGGGAAGCCCAAAGCAAAGGCATGAGAGCTTATGGTCAAAGTGGACAATATCATGCTATTGTGGAGAGTCGTGTTCGTTTAACATGGTATTAGAGCCATGCCCTAAACTTAGTCGTGCCAATAGATTGGTAAATCCTCAAATCCTCAATGGTATTAGAGCCATGCCCTAGTCGTGCCAATAGATTGGTAAATCCTCAAATTCTCAAATATCGAACAAATAACTCCTAAAGAAAAGGAGCCAAGCCCCTCCTCGAAGATAGTAAAAAATGACTAAGACTCCAAAGGCCAATCCTCAAATATCGAACAAAGAACTCCTAAAGGAACTAAGACTCCAAAGGAGTCGAGCCTCGATTAAGGGGAGGCGCACTTTGTTCGAGGGGAGGTGTTGGATGATGAAGTCCCCTGTTCGAGGGGAGGTGTTGGATGATGAAAGTCCCACATCATGACTAGCACTTTGTTCGAGGGGAGGTGTTGGATGATGGAAGTTCCACATCGACTAATTTAAGGGGAGGCGCACTTTGTTCGAGGGGAGGTGTTGGATGATGAAGTCTCACATCATGACTAGCACTTTGTTCGAGGGGAGGTGTTGGATGATGAAGTCCCCTGTTCGAGGGGAGGTGTTGGATGATGAAAGTCCCACATCATGACTAGCACTTTGTTCGAGGGGAGGTGTTGGATGATGGAAGTCCCACATCGACTAATTTAGAGAATGATCATGGGTTTATAAGTGAGGAATACTAACTCCATTGAAATGAGACCTTTTGGGGAAGCCCAAAGCAAAGCCATGAAAGCTTATGCTCAAAGTGGACAATATCATTCCATTGTGAAGAGTCGTGTTCGTTTAACAATATTAACTTTGATGTCTAATGAACTGCTAAATTTTTGTGACAGATCTTCCACCCGGCAAAAACGTGCTTGATTGGAATACGAGAATGAAGATAGCCGTGGGCGCAGCGAGAGGGTTGGAGTATTTGCACAACAAAATGAGGCCAGCAGTTATATATAGAGATCTAAAATGCTCGAACATTTTGCTGGGTGAAGGGTATTGGCCAAAGCTCTCGGATTTTGGGTTAGCCAAAGTGGGTCCAAGTGGAGATAACACCCACGTTTCTACTAGAGTCATGGGAACCTATGGATATTGTGCGCCCGATTATGCAATGACAGGCCAATTGACGTTCAAATGCGATATCTATAGCTTTGGAGTTGTTCTCTTGGAGCTCATCACAGGAAGGAAAGTCATCGACTATACAAGACCTCCGAAGGAGCTGAGTTTGGTGACATGGGTAAGATACTTAACTAAAATAAGACAAAATTTGTCTTTTTAAACAAAATTACGATATTACCCTTTGACCTTTTATCAACATTTCGAAACTACTAAAGTAAAAACTCGATGAAAATTGAGATAATGAACAGCTACATTAAATTGAAATGGTCTGACAGTGACTTCGAACAATGTGATGATCCAAATTTCCGTTCTGGGTCATTGTCGGACCGTTCGAATCATGTTTTCTTATAACTGGTGGCTTTAATTTCAGACGTTTTATTGACACGATGGTTTGAAATTTGAGCTGAGTTGGTTCAGGTTGATTGTTTTTGTGTTGTAGGCAAGACCATTGTTCCGAGATCGAAAGAGGTTCTTGATAATGGCGGACCCGAGGCTCGATGGTCAATTTCCTGTAAGAGGATTGTATCAAGCTCTTGCCATTGCAGCCATGTGTGTGCAGGAGCAACCAACTCAGAGGCCAGTAATTTCAGAAGTGGTCTCGGCTTTAGATTTTCTTGCTTCTCAAAAATTTACTCAAAAGAGGGGTTAGTTTGGGATCAAATACACAATTTTAATATATTTTAATTATGTAACTCAAGGATTGATTTTGGGGTAGGATAGGGTTTGAGAGATGCAACAATATTAAATACTGTTTGATAATGATTTTCTTTTTAATTTTATATTTTTTTTTAAATTATACTTTTTTTCTGTCCATTTTTATTATTATTTTTTTTTGCCATTAACCTAAGTTTGGAAATATCCATATATTCATTTTAAATAATAAAAAAGTTATATCATTTTTCGTTGCACGATATTGTCCATTTTGAACATAAATTCTTTGCTTTGAGCTTCTCCAAAAGATCTTATACCAATAGAAATAGTATTCTTCACTTATAAACTCATGATCTTCCACTAAATTAACCAATGTGGGACTCACTACTAATAATCCTCGACAAATATAAATTTAAATTAATATTACACTTCGTTTATAAAAAAATTGAATTATAGGGAAATTAAAAAAAAGGACTATATAATGGAACAACAGATGGAGTAATAATTAAATCTTATCACGTGCACGGCACGAGTAGTGAAATTTCCCGCCGAAAATCGGCGCAACGCCTAACGCAAACAGAATATAAATAGAAGAAGCACAGCCCGAATTCCTACCTTCTCGAACCCCAAACCCTATCTTCGTCGTTGATAAATGCAGCAGAGATCTTCGACTTCGAGTTCGTTTCGAGCAACAACTGACGATCATTGTAGCATAATCTTCAGCCCGGCACAAGAGCCACAAGGAAGATGCTCTCCAGAAACAAGATCAATGGACGATTCCAGCGGTAGTATTCTTCCAGTTTCCGATCCTTCGTGTCGGAAGCGAGATCACAATTCGCGATACAAATTCTCGGAGAGGTGGATTCATTTGATTCCTTTGATTCTGCTCCTCGTCCTCTTCATTCTCTGGTGGTCATCTTATCCAGGTAAATTTCTTCAAGAGTTTCAAGAATCAGTTTCTGATGGTAATTTTTTCGATCGAATATTCTCATTCTCTTCGCAATTTGTTTCTGTTTCTTGCATATGTGATTTGGTACATCTCTCGGAAAGAATGATCTAACCTAGGTAGTTTCTTTTACTTTCTAGTCTTAATTTTATCAAGAATTTGTTGAACTATAGATTTAATTCTAGTTCTACTCTTCTCTTCCATTCTCTTTTTCTTTATTTCATCTTGCAGTTTCTTGCCTCCTCTGTCCAGTAATTTGTAAATCGTTTTTTTCCCCTGCGAATGCAGTGAATTTGGTGATCAACGATGGAGGAATTAAAGCAGTTTATGCAAGTGAGTTTCCGGAGGCGCCGAAGTACATTGATCATGTCGAACTTGCCATCTTAGGAGATGCCGGAATGCACATTGCTTCGAGTCCTCTGAATCTAACCAGCGTTGGCGCTCGAGATTTACGGACACCAGGTAAGATCAATTGAGAAATGAATTTTATCATTTAGAAATCCAATAGTAATTTCACTGAAAATCGAGTAGCTAGGAACTTTGTTGATAGAGATGAGGGGGTGACAACTGACAAAACTATCCTCATAAGATGCATTGGCGTCAGGTTTACTCATACAATATATACATAGGAGAAAAGAGCACCAATTCAATGAAAATATTGTTGATGATGAAAGTCTGTCTCTCTTCGATCCTCATTTATAATCATTTAAGGGAATGATCATGATTTAAGGGAATGATCATGATTTATAATAAAGGAATATTATCTCCAATATTATCTCCATTGATGTAAGTACTTCTGAGAGGCCCAAGGCAAAACCATGAGAGCTTATGTCCAAGTGGACAATATCTTATCAGCATGGATTGTGAAGAGTTGTGGAGAGTTGTGTTGATCTAACAAATATTTTGAAATTAAAAATTAATAGGTTAATTTTATTCTCATCCTAAATACATCAATATTTATGAGCTATAAGACCTATTATAACCTATGGGCCGGTCCAGCCCAAACCAAATATCATTGGACAGATGATCATGACCTTGATGCCTATGATCCGTAGGAGAGGGTAGAGTCTAGTCTATTTTGCGATTGCACATGAGGCACGTGATTCCATCGGCCTTCCTTTTCACTGTTTCTGCCTTTCTGGAGAACTTCACACAAAACAACTGCCAGTTGAATGGGGACCATATTAAGGCCCAAAATTGAATAAAAAAGAAGTGTATATATATATATATATATATGTGTAGGACTGATTAATATTAGGAAAGGGACAATACTTTAGGCAGTAGGTCGTTTGATGTGAGATGTGAGTTCCCATTTCGGCCATCCCGTCCTCACACTCAGAGCCGTGACCCAGATATTAAGCTTAAATGAAATAACAAACAAGAACTAAAAAGGTAATTTCACGTGTCTGTGGGCCCCACCAGCCTCCTTCCTTCCCTCATTCGTCTCTGTCACACCTCACACTCATGATTAGCGACCACTAGGATTTTAGGTATTTCCGCTGCCCAATTTAAAGACCCGGAAATTGGATTTCTTGTGGAAATTGAGGGGAGTTTTTAGACTATTAATAATGGTTTAAATTAGTTTATACGGTTAGTTTTTTTTATTTTTTTTTTCTTTTCATTTTTATAAATTTTTATTGTATGAGAATTATTGTTATTATTCGACAATTTTGGATAAAAAATCATTTCAAAGAATTGAACTAAAAAATTATTTAAAATATGATAACTAAATTTGTACATGTTTTTTATTTTATTTTTTAAATAAACTAATTTTAATAACTAAAATAAAATAAAATTTAAAATATAAGATCAAAATTGATATTTTATTTTCAGAAAATATTCTTGAAGTCTATTTACTTTCCAACAATATCTGAATTGATTGAGTCACTTTGTTGAATTTCTAAATTTACACTCATTTTTATTTTTTAGATTTTTCCTTATCCTAGACGTTGTAATATGTATTAATTTTTACTTAAAATTCTTGACTTCAGGAAGTTAAATTTGAACTTACTTTTCAAATAAAGGTGTGTGTGTTTTTTTTTATAGTTTACTTATTATTTATTTTTTGCTAAATTTACCCTTTCATTTTAATAAAATTGAATAATGATATTAATATACAAGATTAACTGTTAAAAAACAGGATAACTCTGGCCAAGGTTGGTATAGGGTTAATAATTGATTTCCTCCATATTTTTTTATGAAGAAAATATTACCTGCCGGTAATTCGATTTAAAATGTCGTAAAATGTAAAATGTATAATTGAATAATTGAGCCAAATTTTTATAATAAGTTCTCTGCATTCATTATTGCGACCACGAATTTTGAATTATGAAGGAATTTTCTTTTCTTTTCTCCAACATGGATTGTGCATTCTACGTGTTTGTTCAACTTTTTTGTTATTTTTTTATGGATGTTCTTCTCTCTCTAACCTTTTGAGATAAAAGATTCTGATTTTCATTTGATTCTTTAGACACTTGTTTCTAAAAGACTAGATGAGAATGAAGACAATGATAATTAAATTGTACCTTGCAATAATTTTTTATTTAAAAATTCTTCACCGAAAATATTAGGGTTTAAAAAATTAATTCAATCATCAATGTTGTACATTAGTGATGCTTAATTTTGTGTAAATTTTAATATTTATTGAAGTTAAAGAGTGTTTATAGATTTTTACTTTATTTTTTTCTTAAATATTTTTAGGAAATTTAGCAAAATTTAACACAAATAACTATCACCTCCAGCGAAATGAAAAGTACATCAGAAAAATATCCACTCATTACAAGGTTATAAAGGAATGTCAATGGAGACCGTTGGATTAAACTAAGTAATTTTAATTCGTCGGATTGTCCCGTGTCCGTCCAATGGAAGGAGTCGTGAAAAAAAGAATCCGAGACGGCCGGCAGCGAGACATGGTGATACGAAGGGCCAATGGTGGCGAGATGAAGCGGTCGGCTGAGCCACCCATCTGTGTTTTCGTCTTCTTTTGGCAACTCCATTTCCCTCCCATCTTTTCCTTAAATAATATCTCACCAAATAAAAATAATAATAATAATTATTATTATTATATTATT
This sequence comes from Cucurbita pepo subsp. pepo, assembly GCF_002806865.2. Classification (NCBI taxonomy): domain Eukaryota; kingdom Viridiplantae; phylum Streptophyta; class Magnoliopsida; order Cucurbitales; family Cucurbitaceae; genus Cucurbita; species Cucurbita pepo. The sequence continues at coordinate 6,493,451 of NC_036653.1, forward strand.
TTAATTTATGAGCAAATTGTGGTATTCAAGACAAATATTAAGAGTTACAAGAAATAAGATAATTTATCACCATCTGTATTTGATATCAATGATTGAAACAACAATCTTTTACAGTAATATTGATGGGAAACAATAATTTTTGCAATGACATGATATTTGTTCATTTTGCTTTGGGTTTCTCCAAAATGCCTCGTATCGAGACAACGTCTATTACTTGCATCCTCAACGAATATCACATTGTCTACTTTGAGCATAAATTATTTCACTTTTTCTTTTGGTCTTCCTAAAATGCTCCTACTAATACTTTGTAGAGTTATTGGAACTTAAAAGAGGCAATGTCAAGAGCCGAGACAAAATCGTACTATTGCTCAAGGTTGAAATGCACACTCAATACTGATGGACACTAGAAGTTTCTAAAGGGGCGATATCATGGCGATGTTGGGCTTTGTTTAAAAAAATTCAGTGAAGTAAATTTTGTCCCGACAATTTTTGTATTCATTTGTGTAATTCGAACTCTACGATTGTGGTGCTTCAAAGGCAATGCAGTAATTGTCATGACTTATTGAGAATAGTTTTATATCGAGAGGTGCAGATCTCTTATAATCTTCGTATTATAATACAAACTTCTCGTAAACTCGAGTTCGAGACTAATGAGTATATGAAACCGAGCTACAATTTACGGTGCATGGAAATTTGTGAAGCATGTGGCATATTTGGGGGTCCTTTGAGGAATGGGAGAGCCTTAACCTTTTCCACTCATTCTTTCAATCCTTCATTTTTTTGATTCCAAAAGGCGCTTTTAAAAAGTCCCGTTTTCCCCGTTCTCCCCACCGCCGCTCTTCTCCGCTTCTTCCAATTCTTTCAACCACCTTTCTCCGAGGTAAGCCTTCCTCATATTAAATAATTAAACAAAATAATATTTGTTTTTATTTTCCTCATTTATGAATTATAAATAAATATTAGATTTTGAAACGACGTGATGAACTAAATTCTTCGTTTTAGATCGTTGTAATACCATTTCATATCCCGTTTCTTTAGAAATAATATATAAATTTTACAATAATACCCTTCATAGTACGAGAGCTAGAAATAGATTGATTGAGGTGTTCGAGCTGGTCACTACACAAGACGGGTTTTTTTTGCCAAATGATCGTAATATCTTTTTAACTTGCATAATTTGTCGTCCATCAATCAACAAAATGTCGTCGTCTTATCTATGTCCTACCGTTTCATGACTAGTCCAGATAGACTCGCACTTCAAAGAACGAAAATATCTGATATTGGAATTTTGGATTATTTTTAGATGATAAAATGATTTTTACGTGTAATTAATTAATTTTTTTTGAATTAAAGTGGATAAGGTTTGTAAGAAAATTATGATTTATATATATAATTCCACATTTTGATATTGTGATGTTCATGCAGAGACCTAATGGAACCGTTGGATAAACCAGCGTCAAACTCCTCGCCTCTCGCGCCATTTCCTCGGGACGCGCGAGGATCGCTAGAGGTTTTCAATCCCTCGGCCGCGTACTCATCCCATTCGATCAACTCCATTTCTCGAGCGAACCCAACGTGGCCAAGTTGGGCGGAGGCGGACTCGGCCAAACTCGCCGCTAAACCGGCGAGTAAAACCGGCGACGAGATAACGTCATGGATGGCCTTCAAGGACTCGAACGCTCCACCACAACCTTCATCGCCGGTCGTCCAGAAAACCATCTCGGCGATTCTCAGCGACAAACCGCCGTCAGAAAAGCCGCAATCGGCGGACGAAGTCGGCTCCGCAGCTTTACGCGCTGCCGAGTGGGGACTGGTACTGAAAACCGATACGGAGACGGGAAAGCCTCAGGGAGTCGGAGTTCGAACTTCCGGCGGCGATGAACCGAATATTAAACAAGAGAATTCCAGAAGAGGTTCCAATAACTCGGTGCGAAGTTCGGGCGACATGTCGGAAGAAGGGGGAAGAGAAAGGGGGTTTCCTAGAGTCTCCGAGGATTTGAAAGACGCTCTGTCGACTTTTCAACAAACATTCGTGGTTTCCGATGCTACGAAACCGGATTATCCGATTATGTACGCCAGCGCCGGATTCTTCAAGATGACCGGCTACACCTCCAAGGAGGTCATCGGAAGAAACTGGTATCCATTTTCAACACATTTATATGCAAATTTCTGCTGAATTTATTCTTTAAATTGAAGTAATAATTATGAAATTGCAGAAGAATTAAGCAATTTTCTTCATAATTGAAGAAAGAAATTGATACTAAATTTCTTTAAATTGTAGTAATAATTATAAATCTTTGGATTTGCAGTCGATTTTTACAGGGTGCAGACACAGACCCTGAAGATGTGGCCAAGATCCGGGAAGGTTTACAAGCTGGGACGAGTTACTGTGGGAGGTTGTTGAATTACAAGAAAGATGGGACCCCTTTCTGGAACCTTCTTACTATTTCGCCCATCAAAGATGATGATGGCAAGGTTCTCAAATTTATTGGGTTAGTCCTTCTATCTCCCTGTTTATATCCATTCGATTAAATTACAAGTTTAGTCCTTGAATTTTGGAGTTTGTGTCGGGTAGATTCATGAATTTTCAAAAGTTCACGATTATGTTTATAATTTTGAAAGTTGTGGAATCAAATATACACGAACAGGGTTATATTTGTAATTTAACAAACACTTCTGTAAGCACGTAGTCTTAAGTCAAAGGTAGGTCCAATAAGAGGGATAAAAGTTCACTAATGTAACAACTCAAGTCCATTACCAGTAGATATTGTCTGCTTTGGCTCGTTACGTATCGTCGTGAGTCTCACAGTTTTAAAACGTGTCTGTTAGGGAGAGGTTTCCACATCCTTATAAGAAATGCTTCGTTCCCCTCTCCAACCCATGTGGGATCTCACAATTCACCCCCCTTGGGTGCCAGCGTCCTCGCTGGCACACTGCCTATTGTGAGATCTCACATTGTTTGGAGAGGGTAACGAAATATTTCTTATAAGGGTGTAGAAACCTCTCTCTAGCAGACACGCTTTAAAACCGTGAGGCTGACGGCGAGATGTAAGGGGTCAAAGCGGACAATATCTATCGGCGGTGGACTTGCGTTTTTAAAGTGATATAGGCACGGTGATAGATAGGTAGGGCAGGGCTATGGATATGAACTCACGAGAGAGTGTACTTTTGGGAGGGAGAAATGAAGTCAATTATGGGAAAAAAACAATTCCAAAGCCATGAAATAAGGAAGCAATGTGTGTGTGTAGGATGTATGTGTTATGAAGGGAAGATTTTGGCATATGGGGCATCCCAAAATCCAAGTACCTTTTATTATGAAGGAGTTTGATTTGTGCTACAACTTACAAAAACATATCACATGATGAACATGAAGTGGGCATTCTCCCAAGCTCCTTTAATAATTTTCTTCCCAACTTTTCTTTTAATTTGTATTGTTCTCTTGCCTATTGATTCAATGCTTGATTGTGATAGAATGTGGGCCTCTCCCTCTTCTATCTTCGTTAAATCTTCACCGTCCGATCTTTTTAGTATTCAATTAGTATTATTGAGTGATCTCGGCTTAGTGAGTCGTTTTGTGAGATCTCACGTCGATTGGAGAGGGGAACGAAACATTTCTTATAAGGGTGTGGAAACCTCTCCCTAGTAGACGCGTTTTAAAATCGTTAGGCTGATAGCGATATGTAATGGCCAAAGCAAACAATATCTACTAGCGGTGGGCTTGGACTATTACAAATGGTATCAGAGCCAGACACCAAGTGGTGTGGTAGTGAGGATGCTAGGCCCCAAGAGGGGTGGATTGTGAGATCCCACATCGGTTGGAAGGGTAACAAAGCATTCTTTATAAGGGTGTGATAACCTCTCCTTAGTAGACGTGTTTTAAAACCGTGAGACTGACGATGATACGTAACTTGCCAAAGCGGACAAATATCTACTAGCGGTGGGCTTGAGCTGTTATACCTTTCTTTCGTGATGAACTGTTGGCACTAGTCCTCCATTTTGTCTCTGTGGACAGAGGAGAAAGGGGGTTCCGTAGGTAGTGGATTGTAACATGAAAGAAGTAAGAAGGTCAACTTCTTTCCATCATACAACATGGATTCAGACAATGAATCTAATATTTTGAAAATTCACGAGCTGTTATTGAACTTTTAGGTTCTCTTCGACACGAAGTTCAATTTTATGAGTGTATGGGACACTCAGTGACTTATTAGATACAAGATCGAAAGTTCACGAATCTATGAGTTTAATTAATTTTTTTAATGGGTTTACTGATGTGGCAGAATGCAAGTGGAGGTGAGCAAACACACAGAGGGGTTCAAAGACAAGATGGTCCGTCCCAATGGCTTGCCAGAATCCTTGATTCGTTATGACGGTATTGCCCTTCCTTTCAACTTCTTTATGATCTTTTACATGAATGTATAAAAAATGTGAATTTAGCTGTAAAAGTGATTAAATTTGGGTAATTTTGTTGCAGCACGTCAGAAGGAGATGGCCACCAGCTCGGTGACGGAGCTTGTGCAGGCGGTGAAAAGGCCACGGTCTCTAAGTGAGTCTAGGCCTCGGGCTCTAAGTGAATCTATGAACCGTCGGCTATTTAGAAAATCCGGCGGCGGCGGCGGCGGCGGGGATAATGACGGCGACAGATTTGAAACTGGTATGGTTAGGCGAAAGTCAGAGAGCGCTGCAGCTTCAACTGGACGAGGAAGTCGAAGGTCGATGCAGCGTATCAATGAGGTTCCCGACAAGAAACCCAAGAAGTCTAGCCGTCGTTCATTTATGGGGTACGGTTTCTTTTTTTTTCCCTCTTTTTTTTCCGCCTAAAATAATATATGTTTTTATATTTATTTACTATTTTTCTTTTAAAAAATAAAAATTTAAATATGGCTTACAAGTGGTATGACAATCTTAGGCCCGGGTCCATATCAAGCTGGAAATAGATGCAAAGGGTTTAGACAAGCACTTCTTTTAAGTTACCGTCTAAATAATAAAGACCCCAACAAAGCAAAACCAAATTCGAAAAGAACAACTAACGGGTAACGAGTAGAGGAGAAGGGTGTCTGAACCCTGAACCCTGAACCCAACCCGAAAACGAGTAAGGGATAATAGGAAGAGGCTAGGAAAGATTCGATCTCGTTTAGAGAGACAATTTGAGATTCCCACAAGGACAGGTAGCCGAATTGTCTAAAGCATGAACAGAATCAACTTTGTTCTGTTGGTCTAGCGAGTAAAAATATATTAACTAAATTCAAATGAACTCTTTTTAATAAATTATATGTTGTGAGTTTGAATAATCTAGACTGAAAGGTTTTTAATATGATCTCTTCCTATGATTAAGGATTATGAGGAAAAGTCAATCAAATGTTGATATCATCGACGTTGAAAATGGTTCCGACGACGATAACGACACTGATGACGACGATAGACCAGATAGTGTCGACGACAAAGTAAGGCAGAGGGAAATGAGGAAGGGTATTGATTTAGCTACCACCCTCGAACGTATAGAGAAAAACTTCGTCATTACCGATCCTAGATTGCCCGACAATCCCATTGTAAGATCCTTACTTCAACTCTTACCGTGTCGGTTTTATGTAATGTAATAATTAAGGAAGTTAAGTGTTTATTATCCATATTCAGATCTTTGCTTCTGATAGCTTCCTGGAGCTAACCGAGTACAGTAGAGAAGAAATCTTGGGACGAAATTGCAGGCATGTTCATACTTCCTATGTAAGTTTAGTTGAATGAACATTACAATATCTGTTCTTATTCTGGATATGTTGTAGATTTCTGCAAGGTCCCGAAACCGATCGAGCGACCGTCAAGAAAATAAGAGATGCAATCGACAACCAAACCGAAGTTACCGTGCAGCTTATTAACTACACAAAAAGTGGTATGCTTGTTCTTGGTTAAGTACTATGATGCTTGTTTGAGTGTTCTTTAAGACTTGTTTTTTTGCTTAATGAATCTCAATTCAGGTAAGAAGTTTTGGAACCTGTTTCATCTACAACCTATGCGTGACCAGAAGGTACACTTCTCCAACTTTTTAACTTTTAATACGTATCTCGTATCGGTCGGATTTCGAGAGGCTGTTTTATGAGTAACACGGTCGTGGTTTTGAGCCGAAAAAGATAAGTGATTGCTTTTGCTAACAGGGAGAAGTTCAGTATTTCATTGGAGTTCAACTCGATGGTAGTCAGCATGTCGAACCGCTAAGCAATTGCATACCGGAAACTACTGCGAAGCACGGCGAAAAATTGGTTGGTTGTTTTTATATGAACATCGTCATGCTTTAAGATTCTCTGCATTTGGAATTTAGTCTTGCACACGAAATGTAAGAGATCAAGGCCACCGCCAGTAGATATTGTCATTTTGGGGTTTCCCTTTTGGGCTTCCCCTCAAAGTTTTTAAAACATGTCTATTAGGAAGAGGTTTCCACATTCGACCCTCCTTCGAGGCTCACCGTGCTCGCTAGCATTCGTTCCCCTCTCCAGTCAATGTGGGATCTCACAATCCCCCCTCTTGGGGATCTAGTGTGTTCGTTGACACTCGTTCCTCTCTCAAATCGATGTGGGATCTCACAATCTACCCCCTTCGGGGCCCAACGTCCTCGCTGGCGCACCACCTGGTGTCTGGCTCTGATATCATTTGTAACAGCCCAAGCCCACCGCCAAATATTGTCCTCTTTGGGCTTTCCCTTCCGGGCTTCCCCTCAAGGTTTTAAAACGCGTCTGCTAGGGAGAGGTTTCCACACTCTTTATAAAGAATACTTTGTTTCCCTCTCCAATCGATTTGGGATCTCACAATCCCACCTCCCTTCAGGGCCCAGCGTCCTCGTTGGCACACCGCACGGTGTCTGGCTCTAATACCATTTGTAACAGACCAAGTCCAGCGCTAACAAATATTGTCCTCTTTAGGCTTTCCCTTTCGGGGTTTCTCTCAAGATTTTTAAAATGCGTTAGGGGAGGTTTTCATACCCTTATAAAGAATGTTTCGTTCCCCTCTCTAACCGATATGGGATCTCACATTAAAGTAATGACATGTATTTCATTGAACTAAATAGAGTATTACCATTTCGTGACGTTGCTCGATTTCCACTGCCAGATAAAAGAAACTGCAGAAAATGTCGATTTGGCAGCTCGAGAACTTCCCGACGCCAATTTGGTACGATGAATACTTATGCATTTCTTGCAACAATTTGAAGTTTCTTTCTGTTTCTCACAAGAAATTTCTTCAACATATAGACACCAGAAGATTTATGGGCAAATCATTCTAAGATGGTTCAACCTAAACCTCACAGAAAGGACAGTCCTTCCTGGAAAGCTATCCAGAAGGTAATGTTTTTACATAAAAGTATATAAAAGTGAACAAAGAAACATGAATTGCTGGTAGTAATCTGTTTATGAGGCTCACAATTTCCGCTATCTCCGCTATCGTTAACAGATGTTGTCCTCTTCTGTTACAGATTTTAGACAGCGGAGAACAGATCGAACTGAAACATTTCAAGCCAGTTAAACCGTTGGGATCCGGCGATACTGGCAGGTTTGTGTTGTTTCTATCCCGTTTATATCGGTCGTGTTCTGAATCGATCGCCGTTGTTTTAGCCGACTGGTATCAATAAGGAAGCACCAATCATTGTTTACATTGTTGGCTGCAGCGTGCATTTGGTAGAACTGTGTGGAACTGATCAATTTTTTGCAATGAAGGCAATGGATAAGGGTGTTATGCTCAACCGTAACAAGGTTTTGAATACATTTTCATTGGTTCATGTTAGAAATTCTATTACATTTCACTTTGCTTTCAACGAACGAGGCCTTAATACGTTCAGGTGCATCGAGCTTGCGCCGAGAGGGAAATACTCGACATGTTGGATCATCCTTTTCTTCCTGCATTGTACGCTTCATTTCAGGTTAGGAAGTTCGATATATGCAAAAAAATTAATATATGTTTATTGGCGTTTCTTACCGAAATGGTTAAGCATTGCTTCTTCTGGTTGGCTCGTATTAGCCTGTGCTTTAGTATAGGTAGTTGTTGTCCCCGTTCCTTTGGTCTTTTCAATGGTAGCTTGTTCGTTATTACGTTCTCGTCCGTTTTTATGGTCTGGTAAATAAAATTCTAAAGTTTGAGCTATTTTGCAGACAAAAACACATGTTTGTCTTATAACTGATTACTGTCCTGGTGGAGAACTGTTTCTGCTTTTGGACAGACAACCCACAAAGGTCTTGAAGGAAGATGCTGTGAGGTAACATTAAGCCAAATCATGGCATTCTAACACTCATTATGTCTAACTGATGTAAAATGACCAATGAATGTAGGTTTTATGCTGCTGAAGTTATCGTCGCATTGGAGTACCTTCATTGTCAAGGTAAGGTCGGGTTTGTGTGAGATCCCACATCGGTTGGAGAGGGGAACAAAGCATTCTTTATAAAAGTGTGAAAACCTCTCCCTAGCACACCCGTTTTAAAACCTTGAGGGGAATACGGAAGGGAAAGCTCAAAGAGGATAATATCTGCTAGCTGTGGGCTTGGGCTATTACAAATAGCATCAGAGCCAGACACTGGACGAGTGTCAGCGAGGACGCTGGGCCTTGAAGGAGGGTGGATTGTGAGATCCCACATCGGTTGGAGAGGGAATGAAGCATTCTTTATAAGAGCGTGAAAACCTCTTCCTAGCAGACGCGGTTTAAAACCTTGATGGAAAGCCCATAAGGGAAATCCCAAAGAGAACAATATCTATAACTAGTGGGCTTAGGCTTGAGCTTGAGCTTGGGCTGTTACAGCTTGGGATAGAGAAAGTGAAAAGTGACCCTTCAAGTTTCTTGCTCTGAATTTTACGTGTTGTTTCAGGGATAATTTACCGGGATCTGAAGCCCGAGAATGTTCTACTACAAGGCAATGGACACGTTGCCTTGACGGATTTCGACTTGTCATGTTTGACGTCTTGTAAACCTCAGGTATCCCAATTGTTCAACATCAATAGAGTGTAAAGTTTTCATTTACAAGTCATAGGACTTCTCTTGATGTGAATTCTGCAATTCTGCAGCTTTTGCTTCCAACAACAAATGAGAAGAAAAAACAATCAAGAGCTCAACAGGCTCCCGTCTTTATGGCCGAACCTATGCGAGCATCGAACTCCTTCGTCGGAACCGAAGAGTACATAGCACCGGTTTGTATTAGCAAACGCCAAACTTCAACTCCAAAACAACAAATACTATAACATTTGTTCATTTCACGAAACTTCAACTCTGATTTTTTCTCGTTTTTACGTGTTATGAATGTGTAACTCGTCGAGTTCTATATCGTTTTCGGTGTTGAATTCTTGCAGGAAATTATTACTGGGGCTGGCCATACTAGTGCAGTGGACTGGTGGGCTTTGGGTAATTTTCATTATGCTCTTTTCTTATTGAAAATATTTGAGGATTATATTTGAATTCCCTTTACTTATGTTCCCTTATGGCTTATAATTCAGGTATCCTTCTATATGAGATGCTCTATGGCTACACACCCTTTAGAGGGAAGACAAGGCAAAAGACTTTCGCCAACATTCTTCATAAGGATCTTAAGTTTCCGAGAAGTATATCGGTAAAGACTTCGAAGTATCTGACCCTTTACTGCTCAATTGTTCCTAATATAGAATGTGAGGTCTCACGTTGGTTGGAGAGGGGAACGAAGCATCCCTTATAAGGGTGTGGAAACCTCTCCCTAACAGACGCGTTTTAAAACTGTGAGACTGACGACGATACGTAACGGGTCAAAACGGACAATATATGCTAGTGGTAGGTTTAGGCTGTTACAAATGGTATCAAAGTATGACATCGAGCGGTGTGCCAACGAGGACATTGACCCCTGAGAGGGGTGGATTGTGAGGTCCTATATTGGTTGGAGAGGGGAACGAAGTACTCCTTACAAGGGTGTGGAAACCTCTCCCTAACAGACGCGTTTTAAAACTGTGAGGTTGATAGCAATACCTAACAGGCCAAAGCGGACAATATTTGCTAGCAGTGAGTTTAGGTTGTTACAAATGGTATTAGAGCCTGACACTGAGCGGTGTGCCAGCAAGGACGTTGGGTCTCTAAGGGAGTGGATTGTGAGGTCCCACATTAGTTGGAGAGGGGAACGAAGCTCCCCTTATAAGGGTGTGAAAACCTGTTTCTAACACACGCATTTTAAAACCATGAGGCTGACAACAATACGTAACAGAGGTGGGCTCGGGCTATTAGACAGAAATCCTCTCCTTTTAATTGGAATACATTTAAGTCTTCTATTTTCTTATGTTTCAGGCAAGTCTCAGTGTGAAGCAGTTAATCTGTAGGTTACTGCATAGAGACGCCAAAAACCGATTGGGTTCTCGAGAAGGAGCGAATGAAATCAAACGACATCCTTTCTTTCGAGGCGTTAATTGGGCGCTCGTTCGATGCATGGTAAACTACAAACAAAATCTCATAAGTGCTGCTGAACATATTTTATCTTTTATCATCATGTTCATAGAGAAGCTTCATTTCATAACATATCCGGTTGTTTTTCAGCATCCTCCCGAGCTCGAAGCGTCTCTTTTCCTGACCGTCGAACCCGAAAAAGATGCTAATAATAAAGCTCCAGATTTGGACATAAAAGCTCTTGACCTCAGTGTGTTCTGATGATCATAAGTTTCGTTGTTGGTTCTGATCAAAATCACCTTCCTAGTTCTGCAGCATTGGGGACCGTTGGATCGCTTTAGCTTGTGAAATTTTGTTTGGCTTCAAAGCTTTAAATTTTTTAGTGCTTATTTAATCTTTTTGCCCAATGTAATAAGAATGTTGTAATGTAATGGTGGTTGGTGAAATAATCTCCTATGCCTCCTTTTTTTAATAATTTTGTTGGTCTGAGTTATTTTTCATTGTCATTTGTTGACTTTCATAGATATATTTTTATTTTTTTCGGAGCATAGTCAACCTTTTGACTTCAAGTGAGTCAACCGCTATTAAGCTATACTCAAATTGATAATGAATAAAAAGACTTCTAATTAAATAAAATATATCTTACACATAAAAATTTTAGAGTATTTTTCGGTTATATTACATAAAATAAGATAGAATTGATTAAAATCGAAAGAATGAGATGTAAACCTGACTGATGATCACGGGTAGTAAGATAAAAATTTACTGATAAATAAAAATTTATTGATAAATAAATTTAGATATAGTTCTGTAGATAAAATACTAATTATTATTTTAAACGTTTGATTCTTTCTATATTAACGTAATAAATACATACAGATATTTCTATGTATTCATGTGTTTGACATCAAAATCACGGTGGATCGATATTTTGATCCTGTCATATAAAAAAAAATTAATAAAAAAAAAAAAAATTATATATATATATATATATATATATATATATATATATAATAAGTAATTAAACTTATTATATATTTTTATTTTTATTTTTATTTTTCTCTAGTAAGAAATAAGAAAAAAAACTATTTTATTTTATGAAATTTTTATATATGAGTTTTTGTGTCATCAATAAAGAACATTTATAAAATGATATTAGTCGCTAATATATAATATATAATGTTAATCACTAACGCATTATATTTCCTTCTTCCCTTAAACCCTAAAACGCTAGGGAGGGGGCGATGAAGACCGTCACCGGAAGTATCGTTTCTTCGAAGCCAATCTCTATCTCAAAAGCGGCGTCCACTCTCTCCTCCTTTCTCTCCGTCGACAATGGCGCTTCGAAAGCAATCTGCGCCTATCTGAGACGCGCCTCCGCCTCTTTCAACGAGTTAAAGCAGCTCCACAAGGAGTTGAAATCTTCGCGGTCTGATCGGAAGCACCGGCATCACGGATCCGAGGCTTCAAACGATCCAGAGGCTCCCAGAGTTAATCCACATTGGATCGAAGACGGCGAGAAGAAAAACCTCGAGTATCTGAGAGAAAAAGATGGAAGAAGCGGTAAGCCGAGTCTTAATGTTCAATCTGAGGATGGGCAGGATGGGAAGACAGAAACGAAAAGCGGTGGGAATGGTGATTTTGAGGATGCATCGGGTGAATATCGAAAGAGAAAGGTCGAGGACTTGAAGACTGAAATTGAGGATAAACCTAACCGAAAAGTAGAGATGGATGTGGAATCAAGTGATAAAGATAAGAGCGTTGTAGCAGTTGAGAAAAAAGGAAAAAAGCACAAGAAAAAGAGCGAGGATAGACACGCTAAGATTGAAGATGATGAACATGAGGCTGGAGCCAGGCGAAGTTACAGTAAATCGCGAAATAGCGATAATAATGGCGAAATTGAAGCTTCTGGGAAGTTCGTCGAGAACAGTATCGCAAGCGGGAAAGATAGAAAGAAGCACGAGGACAAGAAGAGTTTGGGTGACGATAAGGATCAAGTAAAGAGTGAAGGTCAGAGAAGAAGAGACGCCGAGGAGGAAAAGAGCACAAACAAGGATAATGATGATGGAACAGAGTCGACCAAGAAGAAAAGGAAGAAGAAGAAGAAGAAGAACAGGGAAGAAGAAGATGACGATTTTCAGAACAACAGTGGAGGAGCTATGGTGAAAGAGGAAATTCCAGTTTCGGATGACAAAGAATTGAAAAGGAAAGAGAAGAAAAAAAGGAAGAATCGAGGTTTAGAAGAAGGGGGTGATGATGGGTCCGAGGAACAACAGCGTACGAAGAGAAGAAAAGGAAATTTATGAGACAAGGAAGGATGAACTCACAGTTCTTGCTTCAGTTTACTAATTGCTATCAATGGTAATTGCTTGATGCTTTATTTCATCCTTCTATTTTGATTCTTTATACCAAAAGTATTAACAATCGCTTAGGAAGCTAATTTTGTGTTCATTCTTGTGAAAATTCGACATTAGGACCCTTCCCCTGACCCCTTCTGGTCAATGATTTATTTGTTTGAATGAGTAGCCTGTTGATCTCTGATGTTTATAGGGAAGAAGAACTGGGTGAAAGGCAACTTTTTGCAAAGAACATATAGAAGGTACATTATTTGATGCTTATTTATACAATTTGATCAAGAGATTGATCAGTCTGCATTGGCCAAAAGGTTTTGTGCTTGTATTTCATTGTGAAATTTGTTCTTCTTTGAGTCATCTGCTGACCAAACAAATATGCCATGAAGTTTGCCCCTACTTTGAAGGGTTTTGCATGCCTTGAAGAACCCTTTTTCTGGTGTCAAACCTCCACTTCCATCTGTTGCAAAGCTTGCTAGAACTTTACCACCTTGATAATTTGAGGTTTGGGTCTCAAAATGATTCAAAAACTCAGAAACTGTGGTCCCTTTTCCATAGGCATAGAACTGGAAGTTTACATAGTCTATTAGATCTCCATACTTCCTCCACAAAGCTAAGTAATGTGATTGGACAGCGTCGTCGTCGAACGGTGCAATGGATGCAAATGAAATGACATTTTGACGTTTGAGACGGAGCAGGAGTTTCCCTATGCACTCGGTGAATACATCGGGGTGTGCTTTGAAGTGTTCGTAATCGATATCGACCCCATCTATATCATACTCCTTCACTATACGAGATATGGACTCGAAAGCATTTTTAACCCAAGATGTAATGGATTTAGGTTTGAAGTATGCAAATTGTTTGCCTGCCGTATCGCCCCCGAGGCTGAGGGCGAACTTGACGTTTGAATGCTGGGCCTTGATGGAAGAAACAGAAGAAGGCGATAGGATTTGTTTGTCCCAAGAGACTCTGAATTTGCCATTTGTTGCAGAAGGAGAAGATGAAGCGGTGTAATCGATGGCGAAGGAGAGGATGAAGTGGAACTCGACGTCGGGATGAATAGGTACGTCTGAAAATCTTACATTATTGCCATCAGCTCCTATGTATTCTCTGAATAGTCTTGTGTTATCTAGGGGGGTTGCCTCTAGTGATGGAAGTGTGGGGAATAGCAACTGTAGAAATGAAAATAAGAAGATTATCTGAGCTGAACCCATAATAATTGGTTGAAGCTTGATGACACTTCTTCTATTTATAAAGCCTTAGATTCCATATATTGATTCCATATATCTAATGTGAGATCCCACGTTGGTTAGAGAGGAAAACGAAACATTCTTTATAAGAGTGTGGAAACCTCTACCTAGCAACGCGTTTTAAAAACCTTGAGAGGAAGCCCGGAAAAGAAAGCCTAAAGAGAACAATATTTGCTTGCGGTGGGCTTGAGCGGTTACATTTAAACTCAAATGTGGAAATGGAGAAACATGAGATCCCTCATTGGCAATAGACGGCTACTAGGCAACGAATTTGTCGATTATGAATTATTTGAGATATAGTTATTATTTTGTAAAAAACAAAGGTTTCTAGGTTTTAACCATCGTTCTATAACTTGAAGAGAACATTTCTTGACCGTTGGATGATGATATGTAGCTCTTTGGAATTCATGTATTTTGGTATTTATCTGCCAATGTCATAGGAGGCATCTATCAATAGTTATTGTATTTTAGATGATTTGACGTTATTAATGAATTCACCGCCAAAACTGACGTCTATTGGCTGTTGTTCATTGGCAGCTAGCTAGTTAAATGCTCTATAACAGCCATTCATTTTAAAAGGTTTAGGGAGGTTATTTGTTGTGATGTAAGAGGATTTGGATCTTGGATTAGAGGATCGGGTTTCGTGCTCTCGTCGAGAGCACGTGTTTTAACCTATTGAGTCATGCGTAGTAGAGAGAAGAGAATTTTACATTTTGTGTTTTTTACAAAATGTATGTGCCCACATGGATTATTAGCAATAAAGTGAATAGCGACCCATTAAACTTTTGAGGATATTTGTGAGATTCCACGTTGGTTGGAGAAAGGAATTGGATCATTTCTTATAATGGTGTGGAATCCTCTTCCTAACCGATGTGTTTTGAAACTGTATTTTAAAGCCGTGAAGCGGACAACGATTTGTAACACGTTAAAACGGACAATATCTACTACCAATGTGCTTGTGCTTGTTACAGTTCCCTCCTTCCATTTCTCACCCTCGTGTTCAACGCTGTCACCGCGAAGTCGAAAACAAGTTCTGGGCCTTTGGGAAGTCAGTCGGCCATGTAAGCCCCATTGGGCCGGCCCAAATAGTGGGCCTGCAAAAGAGCCGTCCTGGGCAAATGAAAGGAAACGTTATTTATGGAGGCTCGCAATCATCGACCCATTGGGCCCTTGACAAACCCGATTCGGCTGGCGATTACACAGCCTCGTTCCAAGGCCCACTATGAAAAAGAATCGCTTGTCGACTCTCTCGGAGACTTTTGTTGGGACGTCACCAAGCAGCGGAATTGGTCAGTGAAGTTCGCGGCAAATACGGTGTCGTTTAGAGGCGGAAGGGTTGGCTTTAAAACAGAAGTCGTGGATTGTCGGTACTCTAAAATTCTGGCGACGGTGGAATTGTCGAATGTGGCTGGTTGTGCGGCGGAGAAAGGGCGGATGAGCATGTAGAATACGGCGTCGTTTTTGGGGGTCGGATTTTGTACGATAGTGAGGCTGTGATTTGCAATAGTGAAGAACAAATCCTCATTCAGTGCTTCCAACCTTTTACGCCCAGCTTGTAAGTATCTGTCATCCGCCAACTTAATTTTATTCTCGCCAAATTAATTTGAATTTATTAGATAATCAAATTTGTAATTTGGAGAATTTTCATCTCTAAACTATTGAGCTTAGATGAGAGGTGTTCATTGGTTAAGTTCGATCGGGTTGGGACATTTGTTTAAACCCAACTTAATTGTTGGGTTTGATAAATAACTTTTATTAAATAAATAACTCCCTGTCCGTTGGATGAGAAACATTAATGAAGATGATGAATAATAAGGTGAGGAAAATTAGTAAATTAAAATGGAAAAAGGGGAATTTTTGAAAAAGATAGATGATAGGGGGAAGTGAGTAATGGAATTGGATGGGCATTTATTAGGTACTTCAATAATAAGAAACACAAGAGAAAAACAGAGCGACCATTACAGAGATTTGGTGGAACGGTGATGGAAAGTTGTATTCAGAATATTTACTACTTTTGTTGTTTTTACGTACTTAGATGTGACTGATCATTAATCCCCTTTGTCTCCCTCATTTTCTGCCCTTTTTAAAATCCTTCCCCAACCAAATCTTCTTCTCCTTCTTCAATCCAGTTTTATAAATATGAATCTAATGTTTAGAATTCCAATTCCAATTCCGCTCCCACATTTCAAATCCGAGTATAAATCTAAGGCACGAACCATTAAGAAAAACCTTTCTTAGATGTCGTTGGGGGACGACAGTGATCACGAGCATATGAAATTATCGTTAGTAGACATTGTCTTTTTTAGACTTTTTCTTTCGAGTTTTTCGTTGTTAGGAATAAGTTTACACACTCTTATAAAAAATGCTTAATTTCCCTCTTCAACCAATGTGAGATCCCATATTAATTGGAGATAGGAACGAAGATCATCGAAGACGCTGGACTTCAAAGGTGATGGATTAGAAGATCTCAATCAATTACATTGATATACTAAATGATTTATCTTTAATGATCTAAAGCAGCTGTCAAGGAAGGTTTCAGAGGTAGGAGCTAAAGGGTTAGGGAGCGGTAAGAATGGGTTTGGCCTGACCGCTGTACGGCCCTGTTTGGATTAGCTGACCGACTTGTTTTCCGTCCTGCCCAATCAATCACTCCATGCATGCCCACCTCCACTTTATTGCATTATTATTATTATTATTTAACACAATAATATATAATGAACATATAATTACACAAAATGTTACAACCGAAAGAAGATAATTAAAGATTATTTTTTATTTTAATATATTTTTAGAAATTTCAAATTTATTTTGAATCAATTAATAATAATTTGAAAATGGAGGAACTTGTTAAAAAAAATTAAATTAAATAGAAAAAAGCTTTAAATATAATTTTAACTTTTTATATAAAAATAAATAAATAAATAAAATGGGATGGAAAAAATAAAAAATAAAAACTATAATTACGAAATGATGACGGGGAAGAGAGAAATGGTAGTAGTGGTCAGAAGGAGATGACCACAGCCTGGTTGACATAAGGAGCCGTCCAATCACCCATTCAATCCCATGCAAAACACACGACCCCCCACCCCTTCCATTTTGATTAGACCACACGACGTCGTATTGCACTTCTTCACATAATCTTTATTTTTAAAAACCCCACTTTATTTATATATATAAAAAACATTTAATCCACTTTGTCGAGACACACGAGAGGGTAGGTTTTATGGGCCCCACGGAATCATATGAGTGGGCCGGGCCCACCCAGTTCGACCAGGATCATTGTCTAGAGTTCAGGATAGTGAAATTACCATTCTACCCATGTGATTTGAATTGCTGTCTTCGTCGTTTTTCGAGAGCCAGGCCGACCAATGTCCTTTATATTAAAAAATAACGAAATTTTAATAATAATAATAATAAATAAATAAGCATGCGTTGAAATTGTGGGCAGAAGGAGCAGGTTGAATAGGAATTTTAAAGATGGAAAAAAAAAAAATAATAATAATAATAAAAGGGGTGGAAGAAGACAATGTACTCTGCGATGTCGTTTTGCTAAACCTTCTCCTACTCCTTCTTGGTTGACGATCGTCGCGGCGTGGCGACAAACGGACGACTGAGATTATTCGAGAGACAGAGCTGGCTGTCTCCTGGCCCTCCTCGCATTTATGAACGTCGATGCACCGCTTTATCCAATACGCGACGTTTTCCACTGGGGAAAATAATTGAGTTTATTCATTTGTTTATTTATTTATTTAGAGGAATTTAATTAATTGATGAGGTGGAATATTAGCGTTGATTTGGCAAGGCATCCGAGTTGGCGTGTATTGATTGGCTGAGTGGGGATTAGGTACGGTACAGGTGGAGTGATTGACAGTAGAAGAAGGAGAAGGCCCAAGTCCCAAGTGTCTGGCCGTCTTGTTCATTCCGTTGAGAAAGTGGTAATCATATTACGAGGTGATGATGACATAATCATCTTCTAACTCCCTCTTTTTTTTCCTATTTTCACACTTTTTTTTTTTTTTTTTAATTATCTTTTACAATTTCTTAATTATTAAAAATGGCTTTAAAAAAGTTTAGGAGGTAATAAGTTCGAGACATTTGAGTCGGGTACGGCACCGAAATGAGGGTGTAGAGTCAATTTCCCGTCATGAAAGTGGAACATCCAAACTTACCAAATCTCTCTTGATCGACCCATTTCCTCTCAAGAAGATTCATCAGATCTTGTTGAACTGACTTCTATTTTAATCTGCTCTTATAAATGTTGGATGATGCAAGTCCACGTCGGCTAATCTAGGAAATGATCATGGGTTTATAAACAAAGAATATTCTCTCCATTGTTACGAGACTTTTTGGGGAATC
The DNA here is from genome assembly GCF_002806865.2 of Cucurbita pepo subsp. pepo. NCBI lineage: Eukaryota > Viridiplantae > Streptophyta > Magnoliopsida > Cucurbitales > Cucurbitaceae > Cucurbita > Cucurbita pepo. Next base: position 6,511,774 of record NC_036653.1, read on the forward strand.
CCAAAGCAAAGCCACAAGAGCTTATACTCAAAGTGGATGATATTATACCATTGTGGAGAGTCGTGTTCATATGATGAAAGTCCCACATCGAATTTAATGTACACAAGAAATGTGTTTCTTTCATTTTGTTTGTGAGTCCGCGCAATTAAGACCCATTTGCAATAAAATCTATAGAGACACTTTCCCGTGGTCTGTTCCGCTCAACCTTGTCCAGTTAACACACGAGCCACGTCTTCACATACTCAGTAACGTCATCGTGCATGCCCAGTTGGTAATACCACCTGTTTTTGCAAGTCCTAGTGGTCCACATAGACGATTTTGTACCTAAGCTAGTCGAAACTTACCATAGCGAGTCCTTCTCTTTCAGTTGTAGTAATGGTCCATTTCGATTCCAAGTATTTTGTATAACGTTATCGTCTACTCAATAAATTTATTTATTTAAAAAAAAAAAAAAACACATTTATTTATTTTGGCTGACAGTGTACGTTATGGGTGAAATCTAGAGATGAATGCCTCTCCATGGGAAACATAGCATGACACTCCTTCATCACTGCCTTTCCTCTCTTTTTCTTTCTAAAACTAAGACTTTTTAGCCCTTTCTTTTCACTTTTATCATCATCCATCCTCCTTGTCCCTCTCCCTCTTTACCCATTGGATCTTCTCTCTCCACAATTCTTTCTATTTATACTCACCCACACTACACCCACCACCACAAACCCACCAACAAAAATACCTCAAAGATGTCTCCGGCGGCGGCGGCTACCCCATCACGGTGGTGTCCGACCCCCGAGCAAGTGATGATTTTGGAGGAGATTTATAGAAATGGGCTTAAGACTCCCAATGCCACTCAGATTCAGCATATTACTTCCCATCTTTCTTTGTATGGAAAGATTGAAGGCAAGAATGTGTTCTATTGGTTTCAGAACCATAAGGCTAGAGACCGCCAGAAGCTGCGTAGGAAGCTTTACAAGCAGCTTCAGCAACATCATTTCTTCATTAAACGACAGCGTTTTGATGACCATCATTTATTTCACTGTTTTCTTCACCACCACCACCACCAGCAGCGGTTCCTGCCGCCTCTACTCCCGCTTCCAACTCATTTTCAGGTACGGAAATTTATAGGAATCACGACTTTTCAGAATGGTATAATATTGTCGGTTACTAACCCAATGTGGGACTTGGGATGGGGAATTTGATATGTTTTTTTTTGTTAGACGAACACAACTCTCCACAATGGAGAGAGTATTGGTTGATTATAAACCCATGATCCCCTAAATTAGCCGAGGTGAGATTTTCATCATCCAACATCTCCCCTCGAACAAAGTAGGTCTCACCTTAATCGAGACTCGACTACTTTTTGAGAATTTACCAATCTATTGGCACGACTAAGTTTAGGGCATGACTCTGATAGCATGTTAGACGAACACTACTCTCCACAATGGTATGATATTATCCATTTTGAGCATAACCTCTCATGGTTTTGCTTTGGGCTTCCCCAAAAGTCTTTCATACCAATGGAAAAAGTATTACTTGATTATAAATTCATAATCATTCACTAAATTAGCGGAGGTGGGACTTTCATCCTCCAACATTTTTAATTACGGGTTTTGTTTATGCAGGGGGAGGGTGGAGAGGGGCGGAGGACGGAGGTGGAGGGCGGTGGCGATGATGGGATGGCGGTGGGGGAGGAGGATGCAGAGACGACATGTGGTAATGGGACGCTGAGGACGTTGGAGCTGTTTCCGGTGAGGGCGGGGTGGGTGAAGGAGGAGGAAGGCGGGAGTGGGAACGGTGGATGGGGGAATTAGTGAAAAATAAATATTTAATTTAAAAGAAAAATAGGAGGGGGGGCGTAGGGTAACTAGAGAGTAGGGTTGGTGAGGGCTCAAAATGAATGTCATAAATATTGTAAAAATTTGGAGAAGGAAAATCTGATTTGCCGTTTCACATTCTGACTCACCCTTTATTTATTTATTTATTTATTTTTGTTGTATTTTTAATGTCCCTTTTAATAATAATAAATCTTACTTAATTTTTATTGCAATTGATTAAATAATAATAATAATAATAATATTTTTTTTTTATAAATAAATAAAATATGATACCGTGTTATTAGGGAATGATCATGTGTTGATAAGTGGGAAATACTATCTCCATTGGTACGAGGGCTTTTGGGGGAAGCCCAAAGCAAAGCAAAGCAAGCTATGAGGGCTTATGTTCAAAGTGGACAATATCATACCATTGTGGAGAGTCGTGATTACTAACATGGTATCAGAGCCGTGTCGAACAAAGGGTGTACTTTGTTCGAGGGCTCCAGAGAAAGGAGTTGAGCCTCGGTTAAGGGGAGGCTATTCGAGAGCTCCATAAGCCTCAAGAGAGGCTTTANTTTTGAGCATAACCTCTCATGGTTTTGCTTTGGGCTTCCCCAAAAGTCTTTCATACCAATGGAAAAAGTATTACTTGATTATAAATTCATAATCATTCACTAAATTAGCGGAGGTGGGACTTTCATCCTCCAACATTTTTAATTACGGGTTTTGTTTATGCAGGGGGAGGGTGGAGAGGGGCGGAGGACGGAGGTGGAGGGCGGTGGCGATGATGGGATGGCGGTGGGGGAGGAGGATGCAGAGACGACATGTGGTAATGGGACGCTGAGGACGTTGGAGCTGTTTCCGGTGAGGGCGGGGTGGGTGAAGGAGGAGGAAGGCGGGAGTGGGAACGGTGGATGGGGGAATTAGTGAAAAATAAATATTTAATTTAAAAGAAAAATAGGAGGGGGGGCGTAGGGTAACTAGAGAGTAGGGTTGGTGAGGGCTCAAAATGAATGTCATAAATATTGTAAAAATTTGGAGAAGGAAAATCTGATTTGCCGTTTCACATTCTGACTCACCCTTTATTTATTTATTTATTTATTTTTGTTGTATTTTTAATGTCCCTTTTAATAATAATAAATCTTACTTAATTTTTATTGCAATTGATTAAATAATAATAATAATAATAATATTTTTTTTTTATAAATAAATAAAATATGATACCGTGTTATTAGGGAATGATCATGTGTTGATAAGTGGGAAATACTATCTCCATTGGTACGAGGGCTTTTGGGGGAAGCCCAAAGCAAAGCAAAGCAAGCTATGAGGGCTTATGTTCAAAGTGGACAATATCATACCATTGTGGAGAGTCGTGATTACTAACATGGTATCAGAGCCGTGTCGAACAAAGGGTGTACTTTGTTCGAGGGCTCCAGAGAAAGGAGTTGAGCCTCGGTTAAGGGGAGGCTATTCGAGAGCTCCATAAGCCTCAAGAGAGGCTTTATAGTGTACTTTGTTCGAGAGGAGGAGTGTTGAGGATTATTGGGAGTGAGTCTCACCTTGGCTAATTTAGGGAATGATCGTGGGCTTATAAGTGAGGAATATGAGGCCTTTTGGGGAAGCCCAAAGCAAAGGCATGAGAGCTTATGTTCAAAGTGGACAATATCATACCATTGTGAAGAGTCGTGATTCCTAACTATATTTTAAAGTATTTTAGCGTTTTATATTTAATAAACTGAAATCATATATATACCCGATTAGACATTGCTCTCAAATGCACTTTCTTCATTCTCTGTATTATCTCTTGTTATACATACTTGAAGTCATCCATAGAACCTTTACCAATATTCCGACTTTAGGGTTGATCTGATTGATGTTGTCTAGAAACGTGGTGTTCAATATCATCAAGGAAAAGACAACGTCAGATCTATTGAAGGTGTTGTCAAATATGTACGAGAAACCGTCAGCTATGAACAAGGTGTATTTGATGTTTCCTCTCGAACAGTCTTTCATCCTTGTTTACTCTCGAGCAATCGTTTTCAACTAGACTGACTCATGTTCACCAAAACACAATCCTTATCTAATTAGTTGTCCATAGCGAATCACAATGACTATGTCTTCAAAGCACACAAACACGGCTAAATCAAGAACATGACTCTAATAACGCTCAAGTTATGATGTGGGGTATGTTAGCGGTTCCATGCCCTCGATAAACGCTTTATAATTCGAAAAACACTGTGGGGTGCAGAATAGAAGACAATATTGAAGAGACAGTAACAGCTAAGGGGCTGTCTAGGAAGAAGGGGTTGGAATGGTTTAGAATCTTTTAGGCCTAAGTCAATGCCTTAACAAATATGGGAACCATTCTATTTTCCACAATGCCCCATCAGATTTGACACTCTCCACCATATCTACATCATTTATATATATATATATAATAAATAAGACGGTTCGAGTTTAACCAATAAAAAGTTGATGATTTGAATCACCGATCAATTAAAAATACGATACTCGTTTATGTTATATCATAGTAATCATAATAATATAAGGCTCGAGATCAAGAAATTGCTATAACCAAATATATTTGAGTCGATGGATCGATGTTTATTTATTTATTTTTTTATTGAAATGGAATTCCATTTTTTATTATTAGCCAACATTTTTTTACCACAAGTTAAAAGTTTTCGTGGTGGAAGTGAAATTTTGTTGAACCATCACTGTAATTTCTGCAGAGTTTAGCGAATTGGCGTTGAGGGGCATTTCCACAGTAAAATACACCTGCAAAATAAAAAAAAAAAAAAAAAAAAAAAAAANTGTGATTAGTTTCATTTATTTGTTAATTATATATGTTAACATTAGATTAAGCATTTTAATTAAAATTTCACCTATGTTACAGTCTTTGTGCTTGGTTTTCAAGTCTGTGAAAACCTTTTTCCAGTCCGGTTTTCCATAGCGAGCCCTTATCTGTGATAACTCCAAGAAACTTATTATAAAAAAAATTAAAAAATTAAAAAAAAAAATCTTAAAATAAGTTATTTTGTTTTCAAATTAATTTTAAAAATTAGAATATGTTAATAGCATTTATTTTAATTTTTATTATTGATTACTATACCTACTTTTTAATAAATCTTATATTCACATATAATTAAAATTATTATAATAAAAATTTACTAGTCCCACAGAAGTGATCATATATGTATAGTCTAAGAATACTCTCTCCATTAGAATAAGGTGTTTTTGGGAAAGCCCAAAACATAGCTATAAAAGCTTATGCAATAATATTATATGACTGTGGAGAGTCGTGTTCACCTAACAAAAATGACTATTTAAGATTTATTGAAATTAAAATGAAATAAAGTTCGTTTGGTGTTGAAAATTACCCGACTTCCAGAAATGATATCCTTTTCGGTCTGTATATTTTGGAGAATGGTAATGAACACGGACCGTGGGTCTCCTTCCTTATGCATGCAACTTAAATGGTTGTTCATTTCTATTACTTTCTCTTTCTGAAATGGTTTAATTTTAAATGGGTAAGTTAAAATTGCTTCATTTCACCTCACTAAAATATATAGAATATGAAATTTAAGTTTTTTTTTAAAAAATAAATATTTACCGAACAAAATCATTTTTTTTTTAATGATCTTAGATTATGATTAAATTTATCTTTTATAAAAATCTTTAATTAATTAAAAAAAAAAACACTTTTGATTTAAAAAGCCTTTTTTTATTAATTTTGAAAAAATGTAAGTTATTCCAAACACTATTAGTCACCGACTTACTCCATTATCGTATTCTGCCACATCATTCATGATCCCTTTAAACCATTCAAATGATTCTTGTGTCTTTGTCACCCAGTAGAAATATGCTCTCTTCGACGAGTTCTTTTCGGTCTGCAAGATGAGTTTAGAATGACTTATTTTTTTTTAAAGGATGACATTTTAAAGTAAATGTGTGTAAGGAACTACGATTCTCTACAATGGTATGATATTCTCCACTTTGAGCCTAAGCTCTCGTGGCTTTATTTTTTGATTTTTCAAAATATTTCATACTAATGGAGTTGTATTACTTACCTACAATTCCAGGATCAATCTCTTATTTAGCTGATGTGAGATTCGTCTTCCAACAATTTTAAACGACGTGAACACTTACATTTTGTGGGGCATTTGTTTTGACGTGGTTTAATAGATCTTTCAAAATGCTGATCATTGGAGTAGCTCCAATTCCAAGGCCTATGAGCAAGAGAATGTCGTAATTCTTGTAATTTTGTGCTGGGGCTCCATATGGTCCCTTGATCAAAATATGAGGATATTTATCACTGCAAATATAGAACACCAATCAGTCTTATTAACAACCATTTGTGGCTTGCATTTCTGCCTCAGAACAACACATAGTTTTCACTCACCTTGATCTCAAGTCGTTTGTTCTTTCTTGTCTAACTATTCCACCTCTTTTCATTTCATCTTCAGCGCTACATGCCTGCATAATTTCCTCTGATTTTAGTGGACACTTCTGCAAGAAGACTCTTTAATGCTTTTTTTTTTTTTTTTTTTTTTTTTTTTT
>NC_036653.1:6518440-6533767 GCF_002806865.2 Cucurbita pepo subsp. pepo
TTTTTTTTTTTTTTTTTTTTTTTTTTTTTTTTTCCAAATCTGATCGGACATAGTGTAATAGCCCAAGTCCACAGCTAGTAGATATTGTTCTTTTTAGACTTTCCATTTCGGGTTTCTCCTCAAAGTTTTAAAACACGTTTGTTAGAGACGCCAACGTTATGGAAGTTCCTGGATTGTGTGAAATAAGAGTTGTACCAAAGGCACCCTATGATTTCATAATCAAAAATGGAAAATTGACCTAAGGGGCGGATACCTTTTTTTGTTATCTAAAGGCAAAGACTCTGAAGTGACTTGAGCCCCAAAACTAGGTTGGGTGCAGGGGGTCGATCTTTCTTTTCTTACTCAGGGTGCTTCATCTCAGGTTCTTGCAGTTGAACATGCTGAAGGTTCCACACCCTTATAAGCAATAATTCGTTCCCCTCTCCAACCGATGTGGGATCTCACAATCCACCCCCTTGGGAGGCCAGCGTCCTCGCTGGCACATCGCCTGATGCCTGACTCTGATATCATTTGTAACAGGCGAAGCCCACCGCTAGTAGATATTGTCCACTTTGGCCGGGTACATATCGTCGTCAGCCTCAAGGTTTTAAAACGCGTCTATTAGGGAGAGGTTACTCTCCAACCGATGTGAGGTCTCAACCAAACCATCCTAAATGTATCCAATCTCCAAAACATTGCTAGAGAGAATTAACGTAAGAATACATATTGCCTCTAAGAAACTTATAGAAGTACTAGTGTTAACCTGTCAATCTATACCTAGCTCAACTGGGTAAGACATTATATTCTTTTAACATGTTATATTCGAGTTTGGAGTATTGTCGAGTATACCTTTCCAAATCTGTTCATGAGCTCGGATGTCCAATCTCCTTGATTAAGTATATGGAGACTTAAATAGTCATCTCCTGGTGCAGAAGTGATAGAGAATGGATGCCTGTATGTTTCCAGTGATAAAAACATCCCAATTAGTCAACTCATTGTTCTCATAGATAAGTAGTTCTTAAAATATGAGAGATATCACCATTGCAATTTTGATATATCCTTGCACTTGACAAACAGATACATCCCACTTTCATACTTGAATCCTTCTGGTTTTGTCAAGTATAGTGCTACCAGAGCATTTCTGCTATACACTACTGCCTGTAAAGTCCAAGAAAAACACCAAAAAAGTAAGTCTTGTTTGGTTCCAATGAACTTAAGAGAGAATTTCTTATATTTCATCTGTACCTTTTTTACTTTGACTTCATGTTTTTGTTCGTTGAAGCTTATATTAAGTCTCTCCATTGCGTATAGAACTAATGGGAATGCAACGTACACCCATGTCTGCATATGAAGAGACATCATAAAGTTTAGGGACTTTTTAGATATATTTTAACGTTGAGAGACCTACTAAACATGTAACGGCCCAAGCCCACCACTAGCCGATATTGTCCGCTTTGGGCTTTCCCTTCCAGGCTTTTCCTCAGGATTTTAAAACAGGTCTGCTAGGGAGAGGTTTCCATACCTTTATAAGGAAGGATCCGTTCTCCTCTCCAACTGATGTGAAATCTCACAATCCACCCCCCTTGAAGGCCCAACATCTTCGCTGGCACACCGTTCGGTGCCTGGCTCTGATACCATTTATAACGGCTCAAGCCCACCGCTAGTAGATATTATCCTCTTTGGGCTTTCTCTTCCGGGCTTTCCCTCAAGATTTTAAAACGTGTCTACTAGGGAGAGGTTTCCACACCCTTATAGAGAATGCTTTGTTCTCCTCCCTAACCAACGTGGGATCTCACAATCCACCCTCCTTGGGAGCCCAGCGTCCTCGCTGGCACATGGTTCGGTGTCTGACTCTAATACCATTTGTAACGGCCCAAGCCCACCGCTAGCAGATATTGTCCTCTTTGAGCTTTCCCTTCCGGGCTTCCCCTCAAGGTTTTAAAACGCATTTACTAGGGAGAGGTTTCCACACCCATATAAAGAATGATTTATTCTCCTCCCCAACCGATGTGGAATCTCACAAAACACAAAGTTAAACGAGCCATTTCATGATTCTAACAGATCCAACACATCCATTCTAAACTTGATATTAACAATATGAACAAAAACAGTAGCTTTAGATTAAGACCAATACGACGGGGCGGGGGGCGATATACATACCGTTCGATTCAACCAATCCCAAGCTAGGGATTGGAAGTAGCCATGAAGAATCAGCAAGACATAGACCAGAAAAAGCAAATGATGTGCATACCAGAAGGCATTGAAACCTATCAAATGATGAAAGGATTCCTGTAACTTCTTCTCACTCTTTCTAAGTGAAGGAATTGCCAGAGTGAAGCTGTAGGCCATTATAACGACCATGAGGATTCCAGTAACACCAGGAACACTTGAAAGCAAATCACAGTAACCTGCCTGCTTGGACTCAAAATTTGGGCCAAGAATTTCCTTGAGTTTGTCGCTTAGACATGTGGACAATATTGGAAACCCACATCCCAAATGCATAATCATATGAACAAAAGTGGCCAATGAAATGGCTACACCAACCAGCATGTGAAAGGAAATATGATCATCAAAAGGGAATATGGAGCTGAGAAATGTGGATCTAAGTGTGGTTAATGTGCCTCTGCAAGCAAGAAACAGAATCAGACCCATATTGAATTTCAGAGTCTCGGCTGATCCCTTAGCAGTACCAATGCAATAACCCATCAGTTTAAACGTTTCCTTCTCCTTGTATTCCATGTATTTCCAAAGAAACAGACCCAAATTTATGGCTAACCACAGTATTAAAACCCAGATTCTTTTCCTGTTATCGTTGATTATTTCTATTGTTTCTCTCACAAAATTGCTGGTTGAAACATCCTGATGCTGCAACATTTTGGTTTCTTCAGGATGCTGCAACATTTTGGTTTCTTCAGGATTCCACAGTTCTCGGATTACAAGGTTCAAATGTTCAATCTGTTGAAGACATCAATTCTTTCAGATGAATTTCAAGTGAGTTTATACCTATTATATATTTAATCTTGAAATTTGAATTTACATTAAGCAAAACTATATATTATATATATTTTTTAATAAGATTATTATGATATTTTATTTTTTAATTAAAATTATACGAAAAATGGAAGTTATCATTAAAAAGTTTCATTGAAATGAATAGTTTTTTCGTCCAAGAACTTGGTCCCGAAAATAAATTGAGAATTTCAAAAGGATAGAGATTGAAATAGGTAGGGTGTAATAGCTTAAGTCCACCACTAGCAGATATTGCCTTTAGAATTTCTTTTTCGGGCTTCCCCTCAAGGTTTTTAAAAGCGAGGGAGAGGTTTCTACCCCTTATGAAAAATGTTTTGTTCCCCTCTCCAATTGATGTGGAATCTCACAATCCACCTTCATTCGGGGGCCAGCGTTCTCGCTGTCACTTGTTCTCCTCTTCAATTGATGTGAGACCCCCTCAATCCACCCCTTTGGGGCCAGCGTCCTCACTGGCACACCACCTAGTGTCCACCCCCCTTCGGGGTTCAACCTCAAGTGTTACATGGAGAGACAAAATGTTATTTTTGGTGAAGGGACGAGATTGAGGATTGAAATAGGCGGCGGACAGGGACGAGGAAGGTTTTCCCGTCCCACTCCACCGCGTGAACATATTTAACCTACTTATTAATGTTCATTCTAACGCTAGAAATCATGTTAAAACTATGTGACTAATTTGTCTTAAAAAATATTAAAGGCATTCTTGTTTTACTTGGTTATTTTAGTACCTCAATAAACCCATTGCCGTCTGGATCAAGCTCTTTTACGATCATAGATGCGTAGGATTCAATTTGTTTCTCAATACTTGTCAACTTGTTTGCAGAAGCAGTCCACTTTAGTACAGTCTCCACCTCTTTCTTTGAGATCTTATTATCATCATTCTTGTCACACCTAACAACAAATTTCAAATCCATAAGCGGATGAATTAGGAACCAATTTAATGCTTCAAGTTTGGGAGAGAAGCTTACAAATCGAAGAAGATCTCAAGCCTGGTATCCAGATCATCCTTATCCAATTCTTCCCAAAACACCTTCAATTGTTGCAGAGTAATCCCTTTCTCGGGCTCCACCTTTTTTCTCTTAGACAATACATCAAACAGTTCGTGTGCAAAGTATTTGGAGTCCTCATTCATGCCTGAAACAGAATCAACAAACACAAATTTCACAATATTTGTAAGCAAAATAGAGATTAAATCATAGAGAAATAGAGATAGTTTCACCAATGCAGGCTCCGAATTCGTCCCTGGAAAGTTTTACGTATTCCACTTGCCCGCGAAATTTCTCCGCAACTTCCTCCCATGAGTTCGCGAATGAACCATTCAGAAAGCTCAACAAGTGAAGGTGTTTATGCTCTTTTTTATTTCCAGCAACCGGCGGAGAAGGCTCGCCGCGTTCTGCTGGATTATCTTTCGCCATTCTTTCTCAGCTCTCAGTTTCAGAGTGTTGGAGAATGGTGATGAACTGAAGAGTCAAGTGTCAGCTTAAATCATAACCAGTTTTATACCAAACTTGGATTGTTCTCTAGGAATATTAATTACTTGCGTGGTTCCTGTTCGAGAATTATGGGAGAAGAAGGCTGGAAAATTTTACATCATGAACAAGCTTAGAACAGAACAATATATTGATTTGGCTGTGGCATCAGATCTTTTAGCTGTATGGGTAGCAAGCAAAGCTACATTCCTTCTCTAACAGATCCTTAATTTTTAGTAATCAAAGCTTAGTTCGAATTTAAACAATGCTTATGGGCTCAATTTATAAAAATAAAAAATATAATAAGTAAAAGGATAATTATTAAGACAAGAAATTTCAAAATCACTTAATATGATGGCTTCAATTTTACAACTTCTTTTTGAAGTGTTTGGTGGGGAAAGGTTGCTAAAAATTCTCCTTGTGGAAACGAAACCTTGTTGATCTTGAGCTGTCGCTGAAATTTTGGCAGTGACCCCGCAATTCCTTAACGAGAGTGTATGGTCCACAGTAAAACACACCTGAAACCGACGAGAGAGCGTGTTAGATCACCACCTAATCCAACTCAAAAGTAGAGTTCCACCATAGTGTTAGACGAACACGACTCTCCACAATGGTATGATATTATCCACTTTGAGCATAAGTTCTCATGGGTTTGCTTTAGTTTTTCCCAAAATGCCTCACACGAATGGAGAGAGTATTCTTTGATTATAAACCCATTATGATTCCCTAAATTAGCCGACGTGGGACTTTCATCATCCAACACACAGAAACCATCAACGCGTAGCTCAATTCACCTAAAAACAAAATGACTTTAAAAGAGTTCGGACCCATTAAGTGAAAATGATTTCAAGGATTTCGACCACAGAACCCGTCAAATCATAAGCTCAATCCACCAAAAGCTAAATAACTTTAAAGAGTTCGAATGCTAAGGACCGATTAAATTACCTCTCAATCCAAAAGCTTAAATTAGCTTAACCCATTTTGTTTAGATTAGAGGCTCGATTTCTCACCTATTTGAGAGCCTTTGTGTCTAGATGCCAACTCTTCGAAAACTTTCTCCCAGTTCGGTCTCGCAAAATGAGTCCTTATCTGTGGTACAGTTGTGTTAAAATAACATACAAGCCTATGAGGATTGAAAGAGAATTTGGATGGAAAATTTTGTTGTGTAAATTGTGTTCATGATTACCCGGCTACCAGAGACAACGTCCACTTCTTCCCCTCTAGATTTCTGAATTTGTTGAAGCATGGTGATGAGCACGGATCGGGCGTCTCCTTCCTCGTGCATACAACTTAAGTGGTTGTGCATTTCTATTATTTTCTGCAATGATTCAAATGAAGAAAGTTGATTACTTGCAGGTAGAATGGATATAGAATTAAGTGATTTTCTTGTTTAAACACGGTCGACGTACGTCGTGATCGTACTCGGCAACGTCATCCATGACACCTTTAAACCAATCAAATGATGCCTGTTCCTTTGTCACCCAATAGAAATATGCTCTTTTTGGGACCTTTGGGGCATCGTTCTGCAATTATGCTTGGATTAGTTCCCGGACTTTCACAAAAATGTCAACAGTTTGGTTTGGTTTGCTTTACTTACAGTGTGGGAGTCACTTTGTTTGATGTGGTTTAGTAAATCTTTCAAAATGCTGATCATTGGAGTAGCCCCAATCCCAAGGCCTATGAGCAAGAGAATGTCATACTTCTCGTAGCTCTGTGCAGGGGCTCCATATGGTCCTTTGATGAATATCTGGGGATATTTCTTACTGCAAATGCAATACCAACCTAGTTAACCATTTCTGGATTGAAAATGCGTCACAAACCGTAACAGCCCAAGCCCATCGTTAATAGATATTGTCCGCTTTGGCCCGTTACGTATCACCGTCAGCCTCACGGTTTTAAAACGTGTTTGCTAGGGAGAGGTTTCCACACCCTTATAAGGAATGCTTCATTCCCCTCTCCAACCGATGTGAGATCTCACAATCGGCCCAGCGTCCTCGCTGGCACACCACCCAGTTCTGGCTCTGATATCATTTGTAACAGCTCAAGCCCACCGCTAGTAGATATTGTCCACTTTGGCCCGTTACGTATTGCCGTCAACCTCACGGTTTTAAAATGCGTCTACTATGGAGAGGGTCTAGCCCTACTCCGACTAGTGCCTCGATCTGTCCTATGACTGGCTCTGATACAACAACCATCAGGCGGTGTGCTAGCGAGGACGCTGGCTCCCCAAAGGGGGTGGATTGTGAGATCTCACATCAGTTGAGAAGGGACGAAACATTCCTTATAAGGGTATAGAAACCTCTCCATAGTAGACACGCTTTAAAATCGTGAGGCCAACAGTGATACGTAACGGACCAAAGCGGACAATATTGGTTAAGAGTAGGCTTGGCCTATTACACAAACTAACTCGGAACGACCCGATTTTTCGCTCACCTTGATTCCGAAGGAACGTAATCCAAAAACGTTTTGGTTTCCAGTCTAGCAATTCCCCCCTTCCTCTTTTTAGTTTCAGGTTCACAGACCTGCATTTCCTCTGTGTTTAGTATGTAGAAATGGAGGGAAAAACAGTAAAATGTGATGAACTTTATACCAGTTTGGAATGCAATTTAACACTATCAGAAAACACAAATAAATAGAGGGCACAAGAGCTTGACAGTTGAAACAAGTTTATTACCTCTTTAAATTTGTTTCTGAGCTCTTCTGTCCAATCTCCTAATGCACGTATATGGACACTTAAGTAGTCATCGCCGGGTGCAGAAGTGATAGAGAATGGATGCCTGTATTCAGTGAAAAACATCCCAATTCAAGTGATCATACTTCCAAATACCCTAAAATATAATCGACCTCTAAATAGAAATAGATCGATATGAGCTATTACCATTCAAAATTTGATATATCCGGGCACTTAATAAACAGATACGTTCCACTTTTGTACACAAATCCTGGAGGTTTCGTCAAGTACAGAGCTAGAACGTTTCCATTATAAACTACTCCCTGAAAAATCCGAGAAAACCAGAAGAACTTGTTTAGCTTGCACGGCCAAACCTCCAAGAAAAGATAAATGGCTTGCAGATCTTAGTACCTTTATCACATTGACTTGATGGTAAAATTCGTAGAACTTTATAACAAGTCTCTCAATCACATATATAAGTACTGGAACTGCAATGTACATCCATGTCTGCAAATGGAGAGATGACAGACATTGAGATCATTGTTGTAATTCACTGGTTTGTTCAGTTTGAACTATTGTTTTGCTCCTTTTAACTGTTATCCAAAATTTTTGCTCATTCACTGATTATCTCTCCTGAACTTGACATTGTTTGTACCAGCACCCACCATTAGTAGCTATTGTCCGCTTTGGCTCGTTATGTATCGCCATCAGCCTACTAGGGAGAGGTTTCCACACCCTTGTAAGAAATGTTTCGTTCCTCTCTCCAACCAATGTGGGATCTCACAATCCACCTCTTTGGGAGCCAGCGTCCTCACTGGCACACCGCCTGGTGTTTGGCTCTGATGTCATTTATAATAGCCTAAGCCCACCGCTAGCAGATATTGCTGTTTTGGCTCATTACGTATCACCGTCAGCCTCATAGTTTTCAAACGCGTCTACTAGGGAGAGGTTTCCACACCCTTACAAGGAATGTTTCGTTCCCCTCTCCAACCAATGTGGGATCTCATAATCCATCCCTCTTGGGGTCCCAACGTCTTCACTGGCACACCACCCGGTGTCTAGCTCTGATACCATTTGTAACAGTCCAAGCCACCACTAGCAGATATTGTCCGCTTTGGCGCATTATGTATCGATTTTAAAATGCGTCTACTAGAGAGAGGTTTCCACGTCCTTATAAGGAATGTTTCGTTCCTCTTTCTAACCAATGTGAGATCACACATTGGTAATTGGTGATATGAATGAAGATATAAACATTAGATTAATAGCAATACGATGACAATAGACGTACCGTTTTCTTGTACCAGTCCCGAGCCAGGAATATGAAGTAGCCATGAAGAATCAGCAGGACATAGCACAGAACAAGCAAATGATGTGCATACCAGAAGGCATTGAAGCCTGCCAAATGTTGAAGCAGCGGAGGTAACTTGTCTTTACGCTTTCTGAATAAAGGAGTTGCCAATGTGAAGCAAAAGGACATTATAATGATCATGAGGATTCCAGTAACACCAGGAACACTTGCAACCAAGTCAGGGTAACTTGGCTGCTTGAAGTCAAAATTTGGCCCAAGAATTGCCATGAACTTGTTGTTTGAGCATGAAGTCAATCTGGGAAAATCACATGTCAAATGCATTGTGACATGAAGAAAAGTGCCCACCGAAATGGCTACAGCAACCAGCATGTGGAAATTGATATTATCATCAAAAGGGAATATGGAGCTGAGAAAGGTGGATCTAAGTTTGGTTAATGTGCCTCTACAAACAAGAAACAAAATGAGAGCCATATTGAATTTGAGAGTCTCAGCTGCTCCCTTTGCAACACAAACACAATAACCCATCACTTTAAACGCCCCCTTCTCTCTGTACTCCATGAATTTCCAAACAAATAGTCCCAAATTTATTGCTACCCACAGTGTCAAAACCCAGATTCTTTTCCAGTTCGTCATAATAACTTCTTCTGTTTCCTTCAGAAATGCTGGAGTATTGCAGATTCCTAGAATCGGGGACGCCGGAAGTTTAGAATATTGTTTCTGCAATCGTTTTTCTTCTTCAGAGCTCCACATTCCTCTCACTAGAATTTCCATATGCTCAATCTGTTTAAACCCATATCAGTTCTTTTAGCTAGAGTTTTAAGCGAGAAGGAATTTGATCTTCCTGTTCTTCCTAGTTTATTTTTCAACAAGTACCTCAATAAACCCATTGCGGTCTGGATCAAGCTCCTCCATGATCAGAGATACGAACGTTTCAGATTCTTTCTCAAGATTGTTCAATTTGTTTGCAGAAGCGCTCCATTCCAATACCGTCTTCACCTCTTCCCTTGAGATCTTCCCGTCGCCATTTTTGTCACACCTGAAAACACTCGAGTTCTTCAGAATCTACATTTCAGGATCAGAAGGAAAAACATATAAGAGAGTTTTATACAAATCAAAGAATATCCGAAGCCGAGAATCTAGGTCTTCTTTTGTCAAATCATCCCAAAACGCTCTCAATTCCTGCAGCGTAATCCCTTTCGCTGCCATTATCTCTCGTCTCCTTGCCAATACATCATACAGTTCCCCAGCAAAATCCGTCGTGTCTTTTTTCATCCCTAAATAAGAACAGCAACCGATGATCCAAATATTCATTTAGCTAGAAAAAAAAAAAAAAAAAAAAAAAAAAANAAAACAAGAAAAACGAGATTAATCACACAGAGAGGACGAGAAATTCACCAATGCAGGCTCCAAATTTGTCTCTAGAAAGTTTTCCATCAGGCGCTAGTTGACGAAAACGCTTCTCTATTGCTTTCCATGCTTCCTCTTCTTTTCCGGCTATGGAACCTTCCAGAAACCTCAACATGTTAAACCCCTTCCGTCGTCTTCTCATTCCGACGAACGACTGAGAAGTCTCGACGGCAGTCTTCTTCATATCGCCATTGCAGTTGCTCTGCTTCCAGTCCGATTGGTTTAAATCTCTTAGTTCAGAGGTTTTCTCGTAGGCCACCATGTGATCGATTTCAATGCTCTCCAGTAGACACTCTGCTGGATTTTCTTTCACCTTCTTTTCATCTGAGAACTCCATCAGCTTTTCACTTCAAACTCACCAAGAAAAACAATCGAGAAATGAGTTGCAGAGTTCGTATTTGAAGCTCTATTGTGTGGTTATGGTGATTTGAAGTATGAACAGAGTGTTCGAAGGAAGGTGGGGAAGATGATGGCCAGCCTGAAAGTGGTGGTTGACTAAGAGTAACAAAGACTCGACTGCCCGGTGCGAGATTTTGAGAATTATAAGTCCAAATAAATAATAATTTTAAATTTTTTATTATATTTTAAAAATAAACATCATCAAACCATCAAAATGCTGCCAATGCCCAATAACCAAATTCCTATATTATTCACTAAAAAATACGTCATTTTAGTGATCTTCCACGTCACTAATGTATATATCTCGAGCCATACGTATTAAACTAAAAATGTAATAGCTCAATAATATATGGTAGCGGTGAACTTTGACCGTTGCAAATAGTATCAAACCCAGACACAGAGCAGTGTGCCAACGAAAACACTGGACTCCTACCTCTCCGTAACAAACACGTTTTAAAATCGTGAAGCTGACATCAAAACAGACAATATTTGCTAGTAGTGAACTTGGACTATTATAAAATAAAAAAAAAAACGTCCCTATGTTCACATTTGAGCAAATTTAGGCATCACTAAAACATATATTGAAACTCCGTCCTTATTTTGTTGAATTAAGAAACGCCGTTATATTCACATTTTAGTGTAAGAGTCTATTATGTAATTTAAAGTCCGAGAGTTGTTAAACTAATGTTATAAAGTATAATAATCAACCGAACTTATAAAGCGTTCACACTATAATATAGTTTTTTTAATACGTACTTTTTCATTTATTACCTAATTATTTTGTATTTATTTATTTATATTCTTGTTTGATAGCTAAAATACAATCCAATAAGTTTAGGATTTTTTAATAAACAATATTTCTATTTAAAAAAAAAAGTAATTTATATAAGACTGTAATAATTAAAACTATAAAGTCAATATCTAATCTAACCAATTATTTTAACATCTACTTTCGTGAATTAATTTTTTAACTTAAAAAAATATATTTATTTAATAAAGTAACGATATAAGTTATCGAACGGCTAAAAAAATTCCACTTCTAATAAAAAAATAAAAAACGACAAGTCATATGATTTGCTCGGTCAAATCAGCTCTCCTGCCTTATAAACGCCATTTATGTAAGATTATATACAAATTATAAATTATAAAATTTATACTTAATTTATTTATATATATATATATATATATATATATATATATATATATAAGATTATATACAAATTATAAATTATAAAATTTATACTTAATTTATTTATATATATATATATATATATATATATATATATATATATAAGATTATATACAAATTATAAATTATAAAATTTATACTTAATTTATTTATATATATATATATATATATATATATATATATATATATAAGATTATATACAAATTATAAATTATAAAATTTATACTTAATTTATTTATATATATATATATATATATATATATATATATATATATAAGATTATATACAAATTATAAATTATAAAATTTATACTTAATTTATTTATATATATATATATATATATATATATATTAGATTAAACTTGTAGGTTTTTTTTTTAAATAATTATTACACGTTTTAATTAATTATTTCATATAGTTAAGACCGTTTATCTATTAATAAATAAATAAACTGTATAAAATTGAAATGAAAGAGGTTAGAGAAAATTACTTAATAGACGTTTTTTTAATTAATCTGAATATAAAAGTTTAAACAAAAATATTTGTATGGATATAAATATTTATATATATTTTATATTTTTCAAATGAAAATAAATATTTATTATTCAACGCAGAAGAGAATTCCATTTTTTTTTTAATTCTTTTTATTTATTTATTTATTTATTTATTGAGGTTTTGGATCGCACGTCTAATATGAATTACGAATTAAAAATAACGCTACCAACTTAGGCGGATATATAGGTCTCATACACAGATTTTCTAAAATTAAATAAATAAAACCACAAAATATTTCGTTTATTAAAAAAAATCATTTAATTTCTTTAATTTAAAAATATTTCGATTTAAAATTTGAAGCCTTCGTGATGATTCAACGACAAAACCTCTTTGTTTAATATTTATAATATTTGCGTATTGATGTGACAATCTTTGATAAAGTTTGCTGAACATGTTCTTTGTTATTGTAAGATCTATGATTAAATTATAAATTTAATTTATATAATTTAAATAAACTTGTAATTTAGTTTATATAACTTTAATCTTAATTTTCAAATTTTATAAATAATAAAAAACAACTATATCCGTTAATTCTATTTTTTATTCCATTATAGGGATAAAATTGTAATTTAACGAACGGTTTTACTAGTCGAATTTATACCTAATCAATCATTTAAAGACTATACATCAATTTGTTAATAAATAAAGATAATTTTTATTTTATTTTAGATTATAAACTTGAAATATGTATTATATAACTTTATTAAATAATAATTATATGGTTTTTTAATAACGTAGGTTCATAAATTAATTAATGTAAATTTTTATTCAACTTCAGTAGTTAACCTAACTATTTTTCTTTTTAATTATATTATCAGACGAATTTACTTAGCCGCCTACATTAAGCTTTTTTATTATTTATTTTTAATAGGCCAATTTTTAAATTGTAAAGAGAGTAATATTGTAAAAAATTATATTTAATAAATTAAACTGAAACGTACTAGAAAAAAAAAATATTTACACTAACATCAATTTTATGGAAACAATTTCATAATTACTATAATTATTAACGTATAAACTTAAAATTTTAATATTTACTTTAAATTACTATAATTAAAAATTAAAATATTCTCTCAAAATTACATTCATAAGGTCTCGAACTTACTACCTCAGGAAGAAAATTAATTGTTATTATTTTTGCTTTTGCAATAATTTAATTGAAAATAATAATTCAAACTTATCCTCGATCGTTGAAGCTCTGGTGTTTATCCAATACTTTTATTTATTTATTTATTTATTTATTTATTTTTCTATTTAGTGGGAGAATGATAAACCCATAAAATTGTTTAAAAATAAATTGGTGATTACCCACCCAACTTTAATTATTAAAATAAATTAAAATAAAATTAGGAAGTAATTGCTTTGGCACGGTCAGGGGTGAGCTGTGGAGCACGTTCTATTTCTGAATTTTTTAGATTTATCTGAAATAAATATTTTTATGTTTATTTATTTAGGGAATATAAAGACGTGTTGTTTATATTTGTACCAAATTTAGAGTGAATACTTTGAGCCTTATTCAATTTATAAATATATGTATATAATAAATATTTAGCCATCGTGGATTTAATTGGCTATATTGTCAATTGGGTAGGTGAAAATAATCATAATTAAATTAAATTAATTTTAATCTACAGTGACTTCTCACCTAAAAACATAAAAATAACATGATTTTCAAAGTTGGGCCCATTTGGTTCATGGAAATAAGAGGTCACAGTGGGAAATTATTTGCAATCATCTTGTTTGATGTTAATAATTTATTTGTTTTTTTTTCTATGGTTGTCATGATTTTTTTTAATCTCTTATTTTTGTTTCGTTATTTATTTATTTTTTTCCATTTTTTAATCGGTTTTATCTTATAAAACATGTGAAAACATTATTAATTTTTGATAATTTGAACGCAGTTAGAAATTCATTTTATTAGTCGGTGGAGAAAAAATTTTAAATTTTGTACCCACAACTACTGATATGAACTAAGAGACATCAATCATACAATATACTTCAATGAATATGCGAAGAAAATATTGTTGAAATTATTAAAAGATATTTCAATTCATGCCACATTGAAAAAAAAAAAGAAAAGAAGTTTCATGGTGCATTACAATTTAGAGTAATTTAGAGTTATTGTATTTCATTAATGTATTTTAAAACTTTTTATTTACTTTAGGTTACAATGTTAGTTATGGTCATTACATAGGAATGTTACAACTATTGAAATGACTTTAATAGTTTCATTTTGAGACGGTAAAAGTCATGTATGTGGTAGGAGACTTAAAAAAAAATATAGTAAAGGGAGCATCTGTACTTTATTTAGCCAATGGCTAAATTTATTTGCAATTCTACGTAGTTTAGGTTGCATGTAGAATCATTTAAGCACGACGTGATCAATTTTGCTTGTGGAGTGATTCGAATCTCAAATAAGTGTTCTTGCGTTAGATATTTGATCAACAAGAATCATTCAAGCTAGACATGATCGATCTTGCTTGTAGAGTGATTCGAATCTCAAACAATGTTCTTGCCATGAGATATTCGATCAACAAAGTAATCCGAATCTTACTCCATTTGTAGTGATTCCTTATTTTATAAGGTACCGTACTAAAAAACTATTAAACTATTAAGGGGTTACATATAAAATTTATATTTAATTCTGATTAAAGTTTTTGATGGTATGGATTAAAGTATTAAAATTTTAAAAATATAAAAACTAAATTGTTACCATTTTTTTAAAACTAAATATAAAAACTAAAAATATAAAAACTATTAAGGGCTCTAGGGCCATTTCGAACCTTACGGAGCCCAGTTGGAAAGTTGGGCTTTTGAAAGCCCACTAACAATTATTGAACTTACGAGCCCATTGGACCACTGGGCTTTTAGACCATTACATTTTACCCAACTAGGTGACGGCCTTCTGGTTTTGTTGACGGAACCAGCCCCAAACTCTCACCTTAAAAATTACGAAAATTATTTCCATTTAATTTTAAATATTATTTAGATTATTCACTTTCAATAAAATTTAATTTAGTTCTTGTTAAATTACAATTTTAATCTTTAAACTATTTATTTGGTTTGTAAATTTTAAATTTTAATTTTATATTTAAGAGGTTAGTGAAATATTGTTTTTTTTTATAAATAAATTGATAATTAATTTATTGGAAATAAAATTGAATTTTAATTTTATATTTTAGAGATGGGGGAGAGTCCGAAGGTGGCCTGCCCGTCCGTGCCCGCCCGTGCCCGAGTTGACTCACTGGTCTGGTCTGGGTCGTCTCGTCTCTGGCTGAGGACTATGTTGTTTTTTTTTTTTTTTTTTTTTTTTTTTTTTTTTT